>NC_030438.2:3422500-3722500 GCF_001660625.3 Ictalurus punctatus | reverse complement strand
TCAGGTGTTCTTATGCTCTGGGATACGAAGGGGACGACAGAAAAGTCCGGGTCGATCTGGACCAGGCCGATTTTGGCTACTGCGTGGGAGAGATCGAAGTTCTTGTTTCAGAAGGGGACGAGATGACGTCTGCGATGCAGTATATAGAGAAGACCGCTCAAAAATTAGGTGACTGGAGAGTAATAGACTTGTGTTGATAATATACAATACACCGTAACAATCAACAATGCATTACGGTCACTCCCACTGCATTTCATGCAGACGCACGCTGCCTAGGTAGGAAGTCAGTCAGTGAGGAAAGCTTTATTTATATAGCACCTTTTCAAAACGGTGTTTACAACGTGCTTTACAGAAGACCCCGGTACAAGGAAATAAAATCAGTAGAAAGAATCAGTCAAAATAAGCAGTAAATGACTGTGAGCAAAATGAAATAAAGGGCTAAGCAAATCAAATGGAATAACTAAAAGGATACAAATCAAATCGAGTATGGAAATGAACTGGTTTGAGAAAAGGCTTCAGGGAACAAATGCGCTTTAAGATACTTTTTAAAAGTGCAAATCGAATCACGTCGGTTGTCAAGAGTTTAGGCCCGTAGCGACTAGAGGCCGACTCCCCGCTTTTCAGCTACAACCGGCAGGTTGCAGCTGGATGACCTAAACGATCTAGCAGGAGTATATTTAGTGATCATATTATTTATCCTTTATTTAACCAGGACGATCCCATCGAGATAGCACAATCTCTTCTTCCAGGGAGACCCGGTCAAGACGGCAGCACGTCGAGTTTCACACAGAGATAACCCCCGAAAACAATACCCATAGAAAACACTTAATAAGAGTAAAATCAAGAAAAGCGCTTACAGGACTCCAAAAAACACCGTTTGCAAAAGCTTAACTAAATGGAACTACATTTTGCAGATCGTCCCAGGTCCAGGGAGCTTAAAAAGAAAAAAGCATGTTCGTCAAATTCTGAGTATACCTCGGGGACTTTTAACCGAATGTGTGTTTGAGATCTATTTGTATAAACAGTTAAGAGATTAGAAATATAGGAGGGCAATTTATTTAGAAGTGCCTTAGCGATGAACGTGTACATATGCAGTTTCCGACCATGACGCAAAGATGTCCATGCCAGTGATTCATATAGTGCACAGTGACGAGTACGTGAATCTGTACTACAAACCAAGCCTCACCCCGCACGATAGACAGAGTCCAGTCTCCTTAATAAAGATGAAGCCGCATGCATATAAACAAGGTCGCCATAATCAATTATAGATTTAAAAAAAAAAAGTACTCTCCACTATTTTCTTCCTAGCCTCGTAAGGAAAGCCGTTGTTTAGACGATAAAAGAACCCCAATTTTGGTTTAAGCTTCTTCAACAGATTATCGATGTGTACGTTAAAAGCTAGTTTTTCGTCCAACCATGTACCTAAGTATTTATAAGAGCTCTTTCAGTGGTTGTTCCGTCTAAAGTTGAAATTTTCACGATCCGTTACCTTAGAATGAGCACGACTAAAAATCATGTATTTTGTTCTCTTTTTTAAAAAATTTTTTTAAATCAATTTCAACTGTGACATAACAGTTGTATAACATTGAGTGCGTTCTGTAAGTTCCGTAGAACTTGATTTAAAGATGCCGCTGCAGTATAAACAATCGTGTCGTCAGCATACAGATGTACATCAGCGGAATCCGATCCGAAGCCTGAATCGTTGATAAAAATCCGAAAACAAAAGGGGAGCTAAACTGGATCCTTGAGGACCTCCTTTTTTTTTTTTATTTTTAATTTTTTTATTTTTTATTTTTATTTTTATACTTGATAGGAAACTATAATTGTCTAAACGTACACATTGAATGCGCTAAAAAAAAAAAAAAAAAAGTTTTCAAACCATTTTAGAGCAGCTTCACTAAAACCTATGGACCTAAGTTTCTTAGTTTCTTATTACAAAGGGGAGCACCACCATGACGACATTTGAAAATGAATAATAATCATTTTCCAGTGAAGTGATTTAAGTGCCAGAGTGATATGACTCAGCATTCTTGCAGCTGCATTCTGAACTCTTTGTAAGTGTTTAATGGAGCTCTTTGGTAGGCCAACCAAAACACTGTTGCAGTAGTCGACTCTAGATGTAACAAATGCATGTTTGACGTAGGGGATAGAATATCACGTACTTCAGAGATGTCACGAAGGTGATAATTATGCTATTTTACAAACGGCGCTAATGTTTTTTTTTTTTTACAACCGAGATCGCCGTCGAACACGATTCCGTAATTCTTAACGTAGTCGTTAGCCTTGACCGCACCATTTCTGATAAAATAAATAAATAAATAAAGTACCCCTGTCTTATCTTTATTTAGGTGCCGAAAGTTCTGTGACCTCCACAAGTTTCTGCTCTGTATGCAGTTCACAAGGGCGCTAACCGACTTGTGGGCGTCTGGTGCAAGTGAGATAGAGTTACGTGCCATCTGAATACTGATGGAAGGAGACGTTCTATCGATTTAATTATTCCAGCTGATAGCAGCATATATAAGTTAAATAGCAGAGGACCCAGCATTTAGCCTTGGGGAACACCACAAGATATCGCACGATGACTGGAGATGCATGTACCCAGTGCAACATAATCTTCCCGGACACTTAAGTAGGATCTAAACCAATCTAGGACTAGGCCTGGTAAGCCAACGCAGTTTTTCAGTTGGTCAAGCAGAATCCCGTGGTCGACTGTGTCAAAGGCGAAACTGAGATCTAAAAGAACTAGAATTGACAGATAACCCGAGTCCTTATATCGTTGCAGATCATTTAAAAGTTTTAGAAGAGCAGTTTCTGTTCTATGGTCGGAGCGAAAGCCAGACTGAAATGTCTCATTAAGATTAAGATGTCGAGATAGTTATCGAGCTGTACGGACACAACTTTTTCAACTATTCTGCCGAGAAATAGTAGATTAGAGAGAGTTTTGTAGTTACCGAGCACAGAAGAATCGAGATTGTTTCTCGTCAGCAGAGGACTAACAATAGCTGTCTTAAAGGTGTGGGTAAAAAAATTCCTTGCTGGAGGTAGGGAGGCAGCATTTATGGGCACTGTCCTGTTTGGAAGGCAGCGTGAGGACAGATGTCTTCTAATTCCCTTTATTTGAACAAATTCACCACATGAAAGTAAGTTTAAACGACTTGGCAGGCAGAACTGTCAATGCTGTTTGCAGAAAAATGAACGTTTTATGTGTGTATATATATTATAACCTGTAAAGGAACCGTAGTAAAGAGCATAGTTGTGCCAAAATTGTTATTATACATAATATTACGAGCCATGACTATTAATACAAGAATGAAATCCAGAGCAAGGCGAAATTGCATCCACTTTACTGATGATAGTTTGAAGCGAACGTTGTGATAATATTGTGTGTTGAATATCATACATTCTACAGTCCCCTCCAAAACTATTGGAACGGCAACGCCGATTAATTAGTTGTGCTGTATACCATAGACATTTGGGTTCCAGATCAAAAGGTGGATATGAGACGAGAGTTTAGTATTACGACACCCGGTTTTTAGCGATGAAAAGTATAGGAACAGATAAGTCGTGAAGTAAGTTAAAGTAAATACACTTAACATTCGGTTCCGTAACGCTTGTTTGCAATAACTGCATCAATACTGCGACTCATTAACATTGGAAGAATTCTTCTTTTGTGACGCTTTTCCAGGCTTTTACCTTTCTCAGCCGCTTTCAGTCGTCGTTTGTTTTGTGGGGGCGTTCTCCCTTCAATCTCCTCTTCAGGAGGTACACCAGTGGTTCCTTTCTTTTTCAGGACATTCCAAATGGTTATATTGGCCATGCCCAATGTTGGATGCAATGCAATGCTTTTCTCAGCTTCAAAATGGCTTGCTTTTCTCCCATACACAGCTCTCTGATCTTCACGTCGGCTTATCCTTTTTAAAGATGAAACCCGAAGGCTAAAAGCAAGAGTAGATGTTCAGAGCTGTTTATTGTTTAACCGGTCAGTCTAACAGGACACACTCGGGTAAGAAGAAACACCTGTCAGTCACATGTTCCAGTATTTTTGCTCGCCTACCGATTGGATGATCAGATACAAAAGGTGCGATGTTCTATGTGGTTTAACACATCTACATAAAAATACCAGGAAATAAATGCTGGACTTGTAAACTCTCTTCTCGTATTCATCTTTTGATCTCAAAAACAAATGAATCGGCCTCGCCGTTCCAATAGTTTCGGAGCGGACCGTATATCAGTGTTGACATGATCGTTCATTTGTATCGACACCAATTTCTGTCTTCCTCTCTTTGGCTCCGAAGGTCTCAGCAGTCAGAAGAAAACTCAGGGGAAAATGCACGTGTATCTTCAGAGATTTCGCCCAGATCACTACGCTGAGCTTCTTAAAGCTCATGTGATGTGAAATCATCGTGACTATCATTTTATTCATTAGTAATATTAATAAGGAGAAAATGAATATATGTCTGTAATAATGTGTAC
This sequence comes from Ictalurus punctatus, assembly GCF_001660625.3. Classification (NCBI taxonomy): domain Eukaryota; kingdom Metazoa; phylum Chordata; class Actinopteri; order Siluriformes; family Ictaluridae; genus Ictalurus; species Ictalurus punctatus. The sequence goes on along the minus strand of NC_030438.2, from coordinate 3,718,027 downwards.
ATTTGCGAAGTGTGATCTAGGGATGGGCGGATATGTTATCGTTTGCGATATATACCGGTAGAAAATCTCCCCACAGTAAGAATGAAGTCTTCCCGTGATGATAACGTTAAAGCCTAGTTGATGACGTATTTCTGGGGCGGCTGTGGATGAGGTGGTAGAGCGGGTTGTCCAGTAAGCGTAGGGTCGGCGGTTCGATTCCCGGCCCACGTGAGTCCACATACCGAAGTGTCCTTGGGAAAGACGCTGAACCCCGAGTTGCTCCCGATGGCAAGTTAGCACCTTGCCTGGCAGCTCTGCTTCCGTGTGTGTGTGTGAATGAGACATTTTGGATAAAAGCGCTATATAAGTGCGCCATTTACCATTTCTGTGTGCGACGGTCTGCGACCCGTTCGCGGTTCACGTGCAGGGCGAAACAGGTACGGCGGAAGGCGGACGTGAAGCCGACGAGGAGTTCATCGCTACCTCTACAATCTGGAACTGGTTTCTGAGGACCTCAAGACTGCATCCAGCGGTCACTTGTAGTCAAGAACAGTGGTGAACGGTACTGTATTTATATCGTCACTGATAGCGGTATCGCAATAAATACCTGAAAATATCGTGATCTAGTCGTACGTCCGTATCACCCATCCCTAATCCGATCACAAATAAATCAATATCTGCGGCAAGACGGTATATACTGTAGAGTTGAGGGAGTCGGGGGGGGGGGGGGGGGGGCTTTGTTCAGATCTGGGGAAAGTTTTCCGAATGTTTGTTTCAACACATTCACTGAATGTATTCATAATGATGCCAAACTTTCCTGTTATCATATTTCTTGAGATGTATATTATATAAACACGTCTGAAAACACAATACAGCTTCCTCCAGAGGTCTGAGTCAATATGCGATGGACGTGTGGACCTGAAAAGCTCGTCAGAAAATCAAATAATGGGTGTTGAAATAAATCTTACAGATTAATAAATGAAATCGTATTCCTGTGTCTAACGATGTTCGTGATCAGCTTGATTTATTACGCGGATAACATTTCTGCTCTGATCGGCGTGGTCTTTCCCAGGATGACCCGCCCCCATCCATATCCAGGGCATAATGGTTGGATGAGCATGCAAATTATGTCATGGCCTTCACAGTCAACGGATCTCTGCCCGATTATCAATCTCCGTCGAATTTCGTGCCATCGCAACAAAAGACACGTGAAGATCTTGCAGCGTGAGAACATTTTCTGCTCACAAGACGTTTCGGTCGCCATGCACGACTGAGGCAAAGTGTTTATGAAGCAGCACAGATAAATCAAGGTTCACCATTTGTAAGTCGCTTTGGATAAAAGCATCCGCTAAACGAATAATTGTAAACGTTCACCGTGTGATCCCGGCTGGAGCGGACGCCGGGAATGTGCTACCTGCCCTTCATTATGCTGAATGGAAAACACAATAGCAACCTACAATACAAGATCGTTCTAGAAAATGGGCCCTTTGTTGTTTCGGCCAAAATGTTTACCAAGACGTGGTTTAACAGGTTCGGTATGAAAGAACCTGCTCTATTTGAGCATAATTAAATATCTGTGGTCTGAATTGGAGAAAGCAGTCTAAACGTGCAAACGTAAAAAATATATAGAATATAAAAGGGTTCGAATGGTCTCAAGATTCCTTTCGGACCGTCCTTTAGCCCCGTTAGACGTTACAGGAAGAGGCTCGGTGCTAATACGCACCCCGGGTCGTATTTATTTCCTGTTATAATGTAGCTTTTAGGGTAATTTCTTTTAATTTAACGTCTCACTTTCCTGACCTTCCATTAGTACTGCGAATCACCGGATCATCTCATCTCATCTCACGAGGTTATACATTTGGAGCGGTGCACTGATGGAGTTTGTCATTTCTACAGGATCAATGTTATCACGTAGGATGAGAGTCTCTGAGCCCGAGTACCAGAGTGAAAGGTCAGTTCTTGGTCCACTCGTGTACTACATCTCTGGGCTCAGTGATCAGGTCTCGTGGCTCCTCCTGTTACTTCCAGCGGTCCAGTTTCAGCGAGTCCGTGCCCACGATCGCCTCAGATTCCAGTTCTCAGCCGACAGGAGTGGAACCGGATGCGGTCGTCCGCTGTCGTAGCTCATCCGCATCAAGGTCCGATGTTTTGTGCGTGTCGAAATGCTTTTCTGCTCACCACGGTTGGAAAGAGCGTCTACGAGAGTTACGGGCGAACCAACTCGCGTCGGTTTGTACGTTCCCGTTAAAGTCGCCTCGGGTAAAATCTTACTTTTTATAGAGTCTAGCCAGTGCTAGAAGTGGAATTTTCTGTGAAATTTATGTATTGAACACACGACGACTAGAATCTATTGATAAAATGCAATCAATATGGACAACGAACATTTAGAATTACTACTTAGAAGCATAATCTAAAAATCAATATTAGTTCATCATAATTTAGATGTGTAAATCAATATTTAGAAGCATAATCTAAAACCATAGAAGACTTTCTAATCGAGTTACATTCGAAGTGTGTACCGAGTTCGAGGAATTGTGTCTTATTGCCAAGTAGTTTTTTTAAATTTTTTTTTTGGGTATCATCCTGTACCTTTCTACACAGCAATAAATTAGCATTAGACATTCGCTGAAACTATTTCCACAACCAAAACGTTTTGAAGCTTGCAAACCAATGATAAAATAAAAGATAAGGCTTCCAGCAAAAAAAAAAAAAAAAGAACCTCGAGCTAGGACGAAAGCCAGAGAACCATTAATGGAGCGGAAGGGAATTGGGTGAGAGCCAGAAATTCATTAAAGTGTAGAGGTGAATTTAGGACAGAGTAAAAAAACAACAAAAAAAAATAAACAAAACCCCGGCCTTATAAAAACCTTTCTAAAAAACAATTAACTATGCATGCGCCACAAATGTAAGAGATGATTAATTGTTAAATGATGAATAATTAATTGTGGCGAAGAAGATCGGCCTGTTCTTTTAATGAGAAAAGGTCAAACCATGAGCTCGCTGTTGCAGAAAGGTATAAAAATACATGTTTGAATAATTTCGACCTTCTAGACTGTCATTTTTATTGTTTTAAATAAAGTTTCATTTCTTTTGATATCCATAACCCTTGATCTCTGGAAGTTTTTTTTTTTTTTTTTTTTAAACTTTGGTTGGAGGGATTTTTCCACTATAAGACGAGCAGATTGATATAAAACAGTGAAACGTCCCAGTGCGGGTTATATTAAATATAAACACTCTTGGAATGTGGCTCATCCAATCGAATTAGAGGACCGGAACTAAGCTTTATAATACTGAAATTTAAATGTTTCACTGAAGTATGATAAAACCTTTTTGTTTTCATTTCTTGCTGCACCAGTGTAGAGAGAATGAACCCATGCGAGAAATGCACAGGATGGCTATAACTTCTGTAACTTCAATAAAATAAAATAAAATTTAAAAAAACCCTGCATAACAGATATGTATGGTTTGTTTATACTCATACCTGGAGTCGATAATGCAATTAATAAATAATAAATAATAATAATAAAAAAAATAGGATGTTTGACCAAGCTTGTGTAGTACAAATATCAAAATTTGTTTAATCTTCACACCATATAAAGCATCATTTCAATATTAAACATTTATACATGGTTTAACATGTATACTGTACATATTAATCATAATGAAACCAAAATAGCTGTAAGTTAATAAAAAGTGAGAATCTGTAGTGAGTGTTCATCGATTAGCTCCCAAAACAGGACAGGACCAAGTGCGTAATTAATTATACGACCACGGCAAGGTTTTAAGATGTAGAACTACATTAGAAACGAATTTTGACCCTGAGGCGGTAATTGGTGGATTATAAAGGCCGCTGCTTTGGCTTGGTCTCTGACAGGAACACGGACTCCGACAAGGAGGGACTGAAGAACCTTGAGGGTTGACTGGTGGATCAGCTTGTTCTAAACGAAGGACGCAATCGACCTTCTGCCCTTCCCGATTCCTCCAGCGAATCCTGCTTATCCGTGCCCCTCTTTCTCTTCTTATTCACCGCGGTCGGTTCGTCATCTGCGTTCTCTTCGTCTGAAAGGAAGTCCGTATTGGAGCGGAGAACCATTCCTCCACTTTCGTCGATCGTCAGAGCGTCTTCGTCATCCTCGGTGCTTCCTTGACTCTCATAGCGAGACTGTACATCTGTATGATGCCTGTTTTTGGTGTGGTGGGTGTCCACTAGCCATTCTCGTACCTCGTCCTCGGTTAGTCCTACTTCCCTGCCGAGGGCTTCACAGTCTTCTCTTGGAGGAATTTCTGAATCAGCCTCATTTCGTGACTCGAAGAAGGCCCACAGAACCTGAGATTGAAACTCGCTTAGTACCGGAGGTCCTGAGGAGAAGCTTGGACGAGTCTTGGTAATTTTGACAAGATCAGCAGGTGAGGGGTTGCATTTTGCAGGACTGGATTTGCCATCATGTGAACTCTGAAGGTCCTGAGTTGCCGAGGCTTTATTTGCATCAGAACGTCGCCTTTTGGAATTTTCCCCTACACTCACCCCTTTGGCTTTGCTCTGCTGCTCGTCACGACACACTATGCTGTCCTCCATTCCATCCCACACTCTGTTATCCTCCTGTTTTAAACCCACCTGACTGATCACATCTGCTGTACAGGGTGTCATCTGTGATACCTCTTGGTCACAAGGCTCCTCTTTGATTTCAATTTTCACCTTCACTCCTTCTCCATCAACAGTCGTGTTCGTTTCTAAACGTATCGGAGATGCACTGGAGACTCCTGTAGCTGCCGACTGACTTTGGGAATCACTTGAGCCGAGTCCTTGAGCATGCTGCGCTGAGCAGAGACCAAGGACTGGCACAGCTTGCTGCAAAATTTGTTGAGGGCCGTCTGGGGTTGGACTTTGAGTTTGGAGCCCATTCACAATAAAAGGCATTAGCACTTGAGGCTGGGGTATTAGCTGAGTAGTTGAAGTCCCTAGTGGAGGAAAGACCGAGTTGACGATGGCGTGTGGAACAGAGTTCGGAGCTAATGTTAAGAGAGGGAGAACAGTAGACATTGCTTGGGCCGACACCACTGGAGCGGAAATCAACGACGAAGCGGGCTGCAGCGGGACCTTTTCCGCTTGCGTCACACAATGACCGGTCTTAGCACTAGCTAACGGTGTGGCGTTAGCCACTGTGGCGCCTGCCAGGTTTGCCACGACGATTCTGGTTTCGGTATTTGTTTTGGAATTGGTTGCGGTATTTCCAGCCTTCTTGGTACGACTCTGGTGCAACACGGACTTCAGATGGCTCTCCAAACCGAAGGAGTAAAAGTAAGAGACCTGGCACACATCACACTGGTACGGTTTGGTAGAGACATAAGGGTAAGCAGGGACAGGGCTTGAGGAATTGCTGTCGTTCCCTGCTCCTGTTCTCATCTTTTGCATATGAGTGGCTGAATTGAAATGTACGTGCAATGCTGACTTATCAGTAAAGTATTCCAGACAGGCGTGACACTTGAAAGGGGGGCCATCAGCGCCAGCGTTGCTTTCCTCGTCTTTGACAGAGACTTCTGTGTCACCATAGCTGCTTCTGCTGTTCCCTACCCCTGGTTCATCGCACGCATCATTTTCCGGGGAAGAACCATCCTGTTGAACTGCCATTAAAGGGGATGTGGTGCTTTCTGAGGAGTTCTGCTGGGATGTACCATCTCCTGATTTTTAAAAAATAAATAAATAATTAAACAAAACCCAATACCACAAACGATCTACATAAGCATGAATAGTAAATGATATCCATGTGTGAACGTTCCGTGATAGACAAATGAGGCTTAAACTTACTGATATTTTGTGCAGTGGATTCTCCGACTCTGCTGCTGGAACGATTTGTGTAAGGTGCCTTGAAGAGCAAAAGGGAGTGAGGAAAGGAGGGGGGGAATAATCGATGGAATAGTTTGAGGAACTCTCAAATGCACACCATGTAACTCAAATGGAACTAATCGGTCAAGAAAAACACGAGGTCGACGCAGCATACAACTACTGCAAGTTTACTTTGCCCAAAATAATTTATTCATTCGTGTACATTTTTTTCCCCCCCAAACTACTGATGCTACTTCTCAGACGACTAAAGCAGTATCGTAACAAGTGGACTCGTCTTCTTGGTATAAAATCTAAAATACTCACAGTGATGAGTAAGTTAGTGAGACACGCTGGATGCACGCTGTGTTTTTTAGTCAGGTGCAAAGAGAGAGCATCGTTGTCCTTTTGATGGCTTTGACACAAGGGGCACAGGCGTGCTTCTGGTATGGTTTCTTCCGGTTTCTCCTAAAGTCCAAAAAACAAAAACACAATTATCCAATAAAATCTTTACCCATTTCACCAATCAGCTATTGTTTAGGTCCTGCAAAAAGAGCTCTGACCCAACGAGGCAGGGACACTACAAGAACACTGAAGGTGTGCTGTGGTATCTGACACCAAGATGTTAGCACTTTTGGTAGGTACTAACCGCTGCATACCAGGAACACCCTACAAGACATGCTGTTTTGGAGATGCTCCGACCCAGTTCTCCAACAAACTCGGCTGTAGTTATAGTGAGATCATGTGATGCTTTAATTGCACACAGATGGAGGACTTTCAACTATTTGTGACTTCTGATGCCAGCTGGTTGCACCAGAACTAATTCAGAGGTTTCGCAGCAAACCAGAGCAGCGAACACACACTGATTTGTACCGATTTCCAGCCTCCACTTCAACATTATGGGCGATTTTGTGTAGATTTAATGAGATTAAACAGTACAATCCCAAGTCCATTTCAGGTTGTAACAATACAAAATGTAGAAAATATGAAGGGGGGTGAATACTTAAGCAATGCTCTGTAGTTAAATTGCTCCTATTATGGTTTTTCAAGATATGACCTTTCATGTAGTGTGTTATAGAGCTGTTTGTCAATGTAAAAAGTCTACACAGTTTCAAAAATCAAAACGCACGACAAACGGAGTTATCGACTCCCAAAAAAAAAGGAACCGATTCTGAACAGCTGAGTCGAGTCGTTAGTAATTTCCAGATTTTACTTCCTGTACTAACCTATGCAGGTTTGTAACAAAAAGCCCCGCCTCTGGTCTTCAATCAGCTTATGATTATGATAATGGGCATTCCCTTTTTGAAACACGCTGCCAATGGTAGACCAATCACAACAGACTGGGACATCTGACCAATCAGGGCAGAGTATGCTCTCCGAAAGGAGGAGTTTAGAATGAATCCTTTACAACGGATCATTGAAGGAGTCGTTTTGACACTGGGGGGAAAAAGGTAATGCTGCAATTTAAATTATGAGTACATTAAAGTGTTTTTGACCTCGGATGCGTGTAAATCTTTTGTACGAGACCTTTAAAACAAATTAGACACGTTTCAAAACCATAATAGGTGCGCTTTAAATGTTTCATACACTATATGGCCAAAGGGTTCTGGACACCTGACCATTACACCCATATATACTTTTGAAAAAACGTCTCATACCAGATTTAGTCTCGCTTTGCTGTTCTAATACCCTCCACTCTTCTGCAAAGGCTTTCCACTAGATTTTAGGGCATTAGTGAGCATTAGTGAGGTCAGGCAGTGATGTCGGGCAAAAACTATGGCAGCATGGTTTTATGTCATTAATAGCTTAATATCTGAATTTTTAGATGTTAACTTGGGATGTGAAGTTCACACACCGTAAAATAATTATTTCTTCACGAGTTGAGATCTGTGGCCTTAGGATGCATGATCTGATGTTCTCGCTGGCAGGCAATTTAATGACAGCTGAAGACTACGGCTGCCCCAAGAGGGCATGCATTGATATTTTTATTTCTTTGCTGTTTTCTCGTGATCACGACTTCATTTTCTCATGATGAAATTGTATCACGACACAATCTTGCACCTGGTGAATGGGACCTATAATATATAGAGGTTCAAACCTGTAGAAATGAAATAGAAAATCATTTTATATCTATCCATCCATCTATCCATCCATCCATCCATCTATCCGCCTAGATAGATAGATACTGCCTCCCTCATTTCCATGTTGTACACAAAAGTTAAAAAAAAAAAAAACAAAACAAAAAAAAACAACAAAACAAAACAAAAAAAAACCCACGCATAAATATGGAAATAAATACTTGCGGGGAAAGTAAATATAAAAGTAAACAAACAAATAAATGGAAAAAATAAATCGAAGAATAAATAAGCAAAAGTTAAAAGAATAAAAATAAATACAGAAAATAATAAATGAAGGGGAAAAAATGTTATACAAAAATACATTCATGATTAAATTTAATAAATTTATTCGTTTTATCAAGTCGTTTGTTCTTTTATTTATTTTCCTATTCTATCTATCTTTATTTTCTGCAGGTTTGGTCGTCCATACTATTATTCCCCTCTTTACAAGATATAATATAAACTTCAGGTGTCTCGAGAACGTGTCTGAAGTATCAGCTCAAAATACCCTACAGATCATTTACTATCTACTACACCATGCTGTAAATGCCCCCTTTTTTGTCTGGAAGCAAAAGCACGCTGTTTTCGTGTCTGTCCCTTTAAATGCAAATGAGCTGCTGCGTCTCCGCCCCTTTCCGGAAGAGAGCTATGCCGTTACTCTCATGCTTCGGATACTACAGCAACAACAAATCTTCTTGTAGGTTTTTTTTTTCTTCTCCCAGCCATTTTGCAACGATGGATGAGCAACACACAAAAAAACAAATACTGTAGCGTGTTATACAGACAGTAAGCGTTTTGGGGTTAAAAATAAAGGTGACATCTCTCTCTCTCTGGTCTCCGTGAATACAGTCAGAGACCATGATGTTAGCCTCATTGACCGTGGATTCTGTTAACAAGCTGATTCGGAAAGGCAAAAACATTCACAAAATAAAAGTGCCATACTTACGGCTTCTGGATCACGAACAGTTGGTATAGCTCCATGCTTAAGAATCAAGTTTTTAGCAAATCCTGCTTTGTATTGACCCTCGTTTATAAAGCAGTCTGGTGTGAAGTGATTCGCACAAACATACACGAATTTAGCTATTTTGGGGGGCGCATTCCCTTCAAAAATAAAACTGATCCACTGCGTCTTCAGTGGCTCTGATGCCGGGAGTAGATGAAGACTCTTATGCTCATTCTTACAGACAACAGCAGAACACTTACAACGCTTACGAAGCCGAGACATTCCTCTCATCACTTCAGCCGCTCCAGCACGGAGAACATGGCGGATTGTGTGCGGCTCACTCAGGGGAGGAGCTATGCTAATAAGGCGGAGTACTTCAGCAGTCCGTGACGTCACGAGCCTTCACAACACTCACAAGTGACAAAGTTTGCAGATCAGGCAGCGGGACATCTCCCCTTCTGAATTCCCAGGGCTAAATGGAGACATGATAGATAGCAGTGCAGGTCCTAATCCCTGTCTATTTGAATCAATAGGGATATAAAAGTCCTCTGGACTTCGTACCGCATCATCGTATAGACGCAAACTGCTTTCACGAGCAAGTCTGACGTCCACACTTCCTCCAATTCTCACAGCTCTCCAGAATAAACGCAGACTCTTACACTACTGAAACAAACACCTCCGACCCATCTGAACGCCTCGCTCGTCTACTACATCTGCAGGAAAGCACCACGTGCCGTCATGAATAATTAAGAGACAGCATCTTCTCGTAGGATAAGAACATGCAGGCTCATGAATAATTATGAGACACGGACAAGTCATCGAAGTACTATAGTACGTTGCCACGTCACTGCTTGGTGACGTGCGACAGGATGAGATTTTAAACCAGGAAAACGAAAATAGCGGGGAAAAAAGCTCAACATTAACCAGCGTTCTCCTACAATTAAAATGAACAGATGCTAAGATTGTCTTTTATGACGTGCGATACGGGCACTTCTGTTAAAAGCTCAGAAAATGTAGTTCAGTGTTTCATCACGCTTTAATGCCCCTGGCTCTACTAGTCGTAATTTAGTTTTGACTAGGCAAAATTCCAATTCCAGATATCTGCAATTCCGTCTCGTCATAATCGAGATGAAAGATATCTACCACATAATTATGACTAGTCATAGTATACGCTGAAGATATCTAGTGTTATTTTGACTGGTCCTATACTTCCATTGACTTACAATGGAAAATATTTTCTGATATCTACAAATGAGTTCCGACTAGTAGAAACTAATTAAATTAATTGTACCATGCGTAATTCTAATTAGAGATCTCTAATTGAATTTTCACTAGTACAAATTCGAGATTTCCCAGTTTGGTCTTTGACTAGACTTACCTTAAATCTGAATGATCTGAAATTCCTCATCATTAAAGATATCCAAAAAATACATTTTAGATATCTGAAACTAACATAGCTAATCGAAATACAACTGTAGATATCTTGAACTCAATTTATTATTAGTCAAATCTTATTTAAAAAGACATTTATAATGTGATTATCGATATCTCAAATGGATCTCTGACTAGGGCGGTCTTTATTCATATAGATCTGTAAACGTCATCCTGACTAGGACAAATCTCGATAGACAGATCTTGAATTAACATTCCGACTAGTTGAAATTACTTTATAGATATCTAGATTGTGTATTCAAATCACCTTTTTGCTAAGCCCCACCAATCCTTTCCTAACGAATCAGTTAGTGCAGTTCGGACAACGTTAAGACAAATTAAAACCTATATACCAAATTAAATATGCCTATTAATCTGAGAACAGAATGTGCAACAAACTATGGGCCTACATAATGTTATTAAATCAGGATAGAAAAATGCTTGAAGAAATACGCATCTACAAATTCTTTGAGTTGAGAAAAAGCCATTGAAAATTGCCCCACATGTCAAGTTCATCAATCCATAAAAAAAAACAAAAAACATTTCTATGTTTACGGTCCACGTTTTGTATCACACGACAGTATATTCTTATGCGCCTTTAAAATATCTGAGAAACAGCGAGTCCAAGAAGCCAAAAGGTTCGAGACAGCAGCCGCCATGGTTTCCGAATCCCACTCACGTCATTAGAAAACAAATTTTACTAGCACAAAACTCAATTCAGATATTTTCAGGTGTCATTTTGACTAGGTCCCCATTACAAGAGAGAGGTTTCCGCTTCACAAGTATCCTACACTAAAGTGAAGGTCGTCAATCACTGACAGACACGGAAGCTTTTTCAGCTTCAGTTAGTCCCTGATCAAAGTAAAAAACAAATTTAGTCTTCTGTATTTGCAGACTTGGATTGGTGTAATGATTGGCAATGCCCCTATATGCTACATTAAAACGTGCCTAATTTTGTTTTAGAGGTCTCATTCAATAGGTTTACGTGCATCCAAGGTCAAAAAACACTTAAATTTCCCTCATCATTTACATTGCAGCAACACCTCTTTTCTCAGTGTCGCAAACAATTCGCTCAAGGGTCCGTTCACTCTAAACTCCTCCTTTTAGAGAGCCGACATTGCTCCGATTGGTCAGATGTCCCAGTCTGATTGGTCTACTGCTTACGGCGTGTGTATGGGAAAGGAAATGCCCATTACCATAAATGGTAAATTCAGCTCAGTAATAATGTCATCGGGAGAGATCCTCTAGGTGGTTTGGCAATACTGGACAGCGGTCACGTCCGAAATCGGGTACTGTAACAGCATCTACTGCGCGACCGTTGAAACGGTACGTACTAATCGGTATGTGTGTGCAGTATGACTACAATCCTGGACATATTACGTCCGCCATGTTGGCATCGTCATGTGACCTTCGACGTCGTCAAACACAAAAATCTTAAAAGGGCCACCAGATTAAAGCAACCGCAGTAATGGCAAAATCCACACCAGGAAAGTTAACTGAATTAGTAACTTAATGTGGGCGGGGTTAACCAGCTGAGGTAAATTCGTTACTGTTAGCTTGGCCAGCTAAGGCATGATGGAGATCACAAGAAAAAGAAAAGAAAAAAAAAAAGGATTCAAACGTTTTCTTGCTTAAACCCTCAACAACTTGATTTATTCCGGTGTTGTTAACCACGTCCTGTTTAACCATAGTGTAATACTATTAAAAAAAAATAATAATAAAAAAAACCCCCGACGCAGTTTTTATCTTCTTAGCTCGTCCGCACCAGTCCTGTTGCATTATGGGATTGTTTGACTCGCGTACGGTCCATGGGTTGCATACTGCAAAATATCACCGGAAGCGACACGCCATCCGGTTACTCCTCATCTACTGAGAACTCGGACATACTACCCCTCTGGCGTACGGAAATGATAGATGACGAGAAGTATAGATAAAAATTTAATACAGCAAATTGGGAGGCATTTAAATATATAAGTGATGTAAAAATGCAGTTGTTAAAAGGTTAGTGAAGAAATAGAGGAATTTAACGAGAAGATATGTAACAAAAGTACTGCTGAAGTTATCTGCAAAACAAAAAGGATCAAAAAGGAAGAAAATAGTGCCATGGTGGACAAATTTACACAGTCAAGCAACTAAAAATAGGAATAAGGAATTGAGAACACAGAAGAACACATACATTTGTGAACTATATTTTATATTTTAAAAAAGAAGCACAAGCTGAAGTAAGGAGAGTAATAAAACAACAGCCACAAAAAAAAAAGGATAATTGGGAGAATTTTTTGTGAAACATATGGGAAGGAAACATTAGTCAAGTATGGGGTATGATTAGGAAGATGGGGGAGGGGGGAATAGAAAAAAAAAGTTATAGTTTACCACTAATTAGTGTTGGAGAAAGAATAGCAATGAAAAACGCTGAGAAGGCAGAAATGCTAGCTGAAGTGTTTGTAAAGGGCATAGCAATAATAACAACATCAGAGGACTAGAAAGAACAAAGTAGGAAAGAAAATAGACATAATGGTGAAAGAAAGGTCTTCTAATAATACTCTAGATGTGGAATTTTCATTAGTTGAACTGAAGAGCGCTATAGGAGGAGCCAATCAAACATCTCCTGGTAAAGACGAGGTGTATTATAATATGATTAAAAATCTATCAGACACATCTTTGAATATTATACTGCATCTGTATTATAAGAGTATGGAAGACAGGGAGACTCCCAACATCGCGGAAGCATGGTGTAACTGTACCAATTGAGAAACCAGGCAAAGATTGATCAAATGCTGCAGATGATACGCCCAAAATTATGCAAAAATCACGGAACGAATGATTGTGTATAGACTAAATTATGTGATAGAAAAAGAAAGGAATTTCATCACCATACCAGAGTGTTTTTTTTTTTTTGTTTGTTTTTTTTTTAAGAGCGTAGCACAATAGATGCCATTATATGCTTGGAAGGTCATATTTGAAAAGCACAGGTGATGGGGAAGTCTGGGAAATTACTAACGACTCGTTTCAGCTGTTCAGAATCGGTTCCTTCTTCTGGGAGTCAATAACTCCGTTTGTCATGCGCTTTGATTTGTGAAACTTCGCAGAGGTTTGACATTCACAAACAGCTCTAGGACACACTACGTGAAAGGTCATATTTGAAAAAACACAAATAGGTGCACTTTAAGAAGTTTAGCAGGAGTTGAATAGGGTGCAAGGCAAAGATCTTTAAAGAGAATATATTGTGCATTGATCAGGTTTGCATTAGACTATGGAAGCATGGAGTATAGTTCAGTATCAGCAACACTAAAGAAATTGAAGCAGTGCAGGTACGGTCTCTAAGAATTTGTCGTGGTGCATTAAGAACATCTCCAATACCTGCGTTGAAGGTGGAGATGGGAGAAATGTCTCTCGGTTCATAGACTGAAATTAACAACGGCACATTGGGTCAACGTGAAAGGACATAATACGAAACATTCCGTTAAAAGAGTGTTGGGAATATGGGGACAAGAGTCAAAAGTTTATGGCTAGTAAATATGCCTAGAGTTGATGTCACACTTAAATTTCAGGTCACACACCCCGCTGGTAACAAAAGTGAGTACACCCTTAAGTAAAAGTGTCCAAATTGGGCCCAATTAACCAATTTCCCTCCCCGGTGTCATGTGACTTGTTAGTCTTACAAGGTCTCAGGTGTGAATGGGGAGCAGGTGTGTTGTCAGCGGTTTAGACATTAATGGCTGTGTGTTGAATTATTTTGAGGGGACAGCAAATTTACACTCTTATACAAGCTGTACACTCACTTCTTTACATTGTAGCAAAGTGTCATTTCTTCAGTGTTGTCAAATTAAAAGATATAATCAAATATTTACAAAAATGTGAGGGGTGTACTCACTTTTGTGAGATATGTGTATATAAATAAAAAATTCCAAATTTCTAAGTAAGCAGAAAAAAAAAAAAAAAAAAAAAAAAAAAAAAACGATTTCAGTATTTACTACAGAACTAATAGCCATTATATTAGCCCTTCAATGGCTTGAAGTTAAACTAATGAAACTGGATTATATATGAACTGTAATCAAGGAGACACAGCTGAGCGTGTAATACTACATCGTAAGGCGTATGGAGAAGAAAGAGGAAAGATTGTAAAGTAAAACTCACATTACAAATTTACTTTCAAAAATATACAGAGTATTATTTGAAAATATTAAAAACAACCGGTTTAGATTAGATGAATATTCAAACTGGATAGTAGAATGTAAGTTATAAAAACTACACATTAACCAATCCACACACACATTGGTCAATGCTGCACACTCCTGTCCGGTAGGTGGCGGTAATGCACCATTTTAGCTGGTTTGCAACCGCCATGAAACACCAGAAGAAGAAGAAAAAGAAGAGGAGGAGGAAGAAGAATCCGATAGCAATACATCGGAAGATTAACCTGAACCACAATCGCAAGCACGACGAGAACAGGACGTTTAGCAGAAGTATTTAAAGACAATAAATGTGAGTTAGCCGCTTAGCAGAGGCCTACAGCTGTGCACGTGCACTAAAATACTCATTTGGAGCACTCGGTAAAAAATAAATACACAAATAATTAATCATACTTACAGGTTGTGATCCAGAGGCGCAAGATGATCCAAATAAAGTGGGTACAGCCCCATTTTTAATGAATACCCGTTTCGCGAATCCCGCTTTGACTTCAGCTAGATTTGAGAAGCACTCGTCAGTGAAGTGACGGGAACACAAGCGAAGGTCGGAGTTGAACTGCTTTGGTGTCGTTTCAAAAATGAACTCTAACCACTGACGCTTTACATCCTCGTCTTTTGGGAGGCCATGCAAAGTGCTTTTGCTTTTGCAGCGCAGAAAACAACGTCTTCTAGACATGGCCACAACAGGAACCGAACTCTTTCAGGACGCAACTGCTGTACTGTAGTGTTTGAGGGCGGGACAAAGTGCACGCTGTTCGCGAGCAGCCAATGAAAACCAGAGGCGGGGTCTTTAAAAAAAAAAAAAAAATGTAGAATAGTACAGGAAGTAAGTCTGGAATTATACTGATGACTCGGATCAGTTGTTCAGAATCAGTTCTTTCTTTTGGGAGTCAATAACTCCACCTTCGTGAAGTTGGCCCGTTGTGCCGTAAAAATTTTCGTTTGTGCTGCTTCCGTTTTTGGAGATATTAAAAGAATATTTATAGGTCATTGTAAGACCCCCCCCATGCTCCAAATTCACCCCAAATAGTCCCAATCGTTTGTGCTCCGTTTGTGCCGATAAAAGCTTCGTTTTTGTTTAAAAAAAAATAAATAATAATACAATTGAAGTAACACGGTAAAATCCAAACGCCAAAACAAATCACATTAAATACTCGAATTCACTTAATTACAGTGACGTGCGGTGAGGTTCGTGGCTGGGGAGGCACTGACTCTTTCAAAGTCAGATTATAAATATATGAATTCAACAGAGTAGCATAAATTCAACAGGCTGCTTGCACACTGACTACTGGTTATGTTTGAGATCTCATATCAGCATTCTTTACACACACACACACACACACACACACACACACACATATAGGTAAGGTCCATATTTGGCCAGAGAAGAAGGTTAAATTTATAGCGGCTCAGAGAGAGCGTGTTTGCTCTGCACCCTCCGTGTGTTCTTAATTTGCCATCACAATTCCACAATTCATGCTCATTCAATACAAATGAAAGTATATATACAGTCCACAACAACAACAAAAAAAAGACAAATGTAGTTTTATTCTTTAAAATAACTTCATTTTTTTCTTATCTTGTTTGATATAATTTTTAGATTTATTATTTAAAAAAAAGGGCTGGTCTTTTATTTTTGTCATGGACTGTACACGCCGTGTATGCATGGTCTTACCTTTACTTGTATCTTGTAAATGAAGTCCATTCGCCTATCCTTCTGGACAAACAGCTCTATGACTTTGGTGTAAAAGTCCTCTTTATCTTCTTTTAGTTTTAAAAGTCTCTCTGTCTCAATAGAGATCATTGCTAGGGATGAAAGCCGCCCTTGGTCGGTCCGATTCCGACTGTATGTTTTCAGTCTTTTCAAAGCAGAGAAGGACCGTTCCACGGACACTGCTGTAGCCGGTATAGTGAGCACCAGCTGAAGTAACTTTGTCGCCTCAGGAACAGTCTTCATCAGATCCTTCTGGGCCAAAAAGCTGAGAAGCTGTCCAGGAGATTTGCATTCATTCCTCACCGTTTGTGAGCTATAAAGTCCGATGAGATCAGCCTTCAGTCTAACAAAGTCAAAGTACCTAGCATATTTTGACAGGCTCTGTATTTTGGTGTCATCAAAATGGTGTGACATTTCCTCAAATTTTGTACAATCAACCAAACCAAAGAAAGCTAGCTCACCGAAATGATCAAACCTAGCTTTCAGTTGAACACTGATATCGTCCAGAACATTATGAAACATTCGTTTCCTCTCATCTCTGACTGACTGTTTACTTTGGACACTATCCGTCAGGCCAAGTGTGGCGCATTTCCGCTCAAATCGCTCATAGAAACTGTCAAACTCCTGTCTCTGGCGTTCCACGACTCCAATCGTGTCGCGGATTCGTGCGCGACACAATCCGATGTCCATCACCTTGCTCTGCAGCGCTCTAAAGAGTGCGTCCGTTTCACTGAAAATGTCCTCGTATGCCATAATGAAAAAGCACGTTGACGCTTTTGCCAGCCATTGATCATATCCAGTGGCCATCATTAGCGTATCATTATCCCAACTATCTGGATTTTCACTCATAATCTGGAATACAGCACGCAGATCAGATTGGTGCATGCTTATTGTCTGCAACAGCCTAGAAGTTGAGCTCCATCTCGTGGGCGCTGCTCTTGGTGAACGTCGCTTCACGACATCATCCAGTAGATGTGTGGCCTTCGTGGACTTCCGGAAAAATGTCCGTAGTCCCTCGACGGTTTTAAAAAAAGTTCTAGTCTGAGGCATGCATTTCGCTGAATGCATGAGCACCAGGTTCAATTTGTGTGCATAACAGTGGGTAAAAAAGGCTTCAGGCACCTTTTCTTTAATCTTAGCCTGCACCCCATTGAGCTCTGATGCCATCACAGCAGCTCCATCATAAGTCTGAGCTACCAGCTTTTCCACACACTTGTATTTCTCCAACACTCCCAAGATGTATTCAGCTATAGCAGCTTCTCGTCTGTCATTACTCACGTCATCAAATCCCAAAAACGCCTCCCTCACGTCACAGGCCACTTCACTTATAGCCACATAACGCAAGATGACAGAGATCTGGGCTTTGTCTGTGACATCCGTTGTCTCGTCTACTTCTACAGCAACAAATAGGGCTGCATTAATCTCCTTTTTTATATCACTTCTAATCACATCACTTATTACGTGAAGTAAATCGTTCTGAATTCTGTCTGATGAGCCAGAAAACACACCGGATGTCTCCAAATGTCTAGCTAACCCATCATCTTTCTCAGCAAAAGCATGTAATAGTTCTACGTAGTTGCTACGAGTAGGAGAGCTCGTGCTCTCATCGTTAGCACCAAATGCTAATTGTTGTTTGGCTAGGAAGCAAGTTGCGTTAATGAGGTGTTTTAAAACCTCTCGGTTTTCCTTTACCTTAGCATTGTGGGCGCTAATGTTCAGTCTCCGCTGTTCGCTCAAAGCCAAATCTCGCCTCGTGCCTCCAAAAGTTTTTAAAGCAATTTGGCTTTGAATGTGAGAAGTTGAACTTTCATGTCTGCTCAGGCTTCTTGGGATATTTTTCAAGTCACAGAATCCCGTTGTAGTCCAGACGTTGTCACTGGTTGTGAACAAAAGGCAGGGAAAGCAGAAAAGGCGGTTTCTCGAAGCACAGCCACACAGCCAATCTTTTCTGGTGTACCACTCGGTGTGAAAAGAGCGGGTTATCTTCTGTCCCGTCGTTTGAAGCAAATCTTTTAGCTCCGGCGTCGGTCTTCCATTATTTATCACTTCCAGTTTTGACTGAAAGTCCAGTTTTGAGAAATGTTTTAGCTTATCTATATAATCTTCCATTTTTGCAGTCAGGGTAAAAAAAAATATAATAATAATAGTAATAATAATAGTAATAAATAAACGGACTGACTTTCTCTACTTGGCTTTTTTTTTTTTAACGCAGCATATTACCCACAATGCAATTTGTCTAATACATGAAGAAGAATTGCAGGACAAGCCCGTATGCTCACACGCGCCCCCTTCAGTGAGGCAGAGGTACTGGCCGCCTCCCCTCCTGCTTTTTCACCACGGCATTATGTCAGATCAGAAAGACTTAAAGTTATATACATACGTGAAATACATGACCTAGACTATGGAATGTGAGGACATATGATAAAAGTGGGTACAAACATTATATTGGTGGCATACAGAGAGATCAATTGCACGTGCTCAAGTTGAGAAAAAAAAAAAAAAGAGCAGCTCAACCTAGTTTGTGAGGGAGGGGGGGGGGGGGACATTGGAATGATTGGAATGATACAGTAATTAAATTTCTATCACAGATCAGTGGACAAATATTTATTTATTTTTAATCATTATCATTTTTTACATATCATGATGACACAGGGGCCCGCACGTCACTGCTTAATTGTTACGTATCCGCTGTGTGTTTTCATCTTTTAAAGGGACACAGTGGATCACAGGATGTGTGAAATGTAACATGAACTCCAAGGTAAGTGTGTGCGTGCATATATATATATCACACACACACACACACACACACACACACACACACACACACACACACACACCGAACCGTATGACGCAATGAATTAAGCCAAAATTATTTTACTTGTGAAGTTGAATTATTGTGTACTACCTTTAAAAACTTAAAAACACTTAATACTGACAAGCCACTATATGTCTTCAAACAAAGACATGAGGGCAAACACCATCAAGCCCGACTTCCAGAAAAGCAGAGACGACTTCTCCAAGCAGGAGTAGGAAAACGAGGGTGTGTGGCCTACAACAAAAATACTCGAATCTGTGAAAGTAAATTTAAACAATGTAATCAGTCTTTTGGGTATAACACAGCATGTGGGCACATTTTGGTTTTTTTCCCTGACATTCCGGTCACTCCACTTCTCAGGTCGTCATACATCTCCCAGACACATGGAGACCTCCTGCAGTAGGCCACATAGTGTCCAAGAGCATCCTGGGTTAAGCCTCCTCTGAAAGCAATGACTGCCCTTAAAGTAAATCTCTCTCCTTGGAGCATCAGATTGGAGGGATATTCACACAAAGAAAATTAAAAAGTCCAGCAATCTTTTGGTCTGGGGGAAAGAGACCCTAGCTCAGAATCAGTGTCATCACTACTGCCACTTGTTTCATGATCACTTTCATAAATAAACCCTAAAGCAGTCCGGACGATGTGTCTGTTCAATTTAACAAACGTATATAGAGCCTTTGCAGTGATATTGTTTTCTAGCTGCTCACTAAGCTCTGTCCAGATGCTCTGATTAGGAGTAGCTATGTTGCTATGTGAACAGAGGACTGTGAAAATGGAATCCCAGTCCACTGCTGGTGTCTTGGGCATCTGGCATAAGCAAAACATAATTACCCACTGAAATAATCCTGACTCCAAAAATGTCACACAGTATAAACTTGTTTTCATGTATTACTGTATTTGCCAGAATACAAGGAAAATATAATATAGTAATAATATAAGGATATTATATCTTATATTAGGACCAATGTGGTAATGTTGACCCCTAGATGCACAGTGTATTCAGAAAACTAACATGGGTACCATGTGCAGCTGTAATTAGCATTTCATAGCTCCATTAGCCATATTAGTATTAGCAATGAGATTTCTGTTCAATAAACATTGACCATCTTAGCGCTCTTGAATGTTGTACCATTATGATTAAAGTTAACTAATAATATTCTAACTGACCGTGTTAACATTGTACTTACACTGGCCAGAATTTTGATTTAGTAACTATATCATACTACCTATACTAACAACACTAATTTCCACAAAAGCATCTTGAACTGAAGTGCCACTTACACCTAGTGGTGGCAGTGAAGTGTAACAGATGATTCTCCTTGTAAATAAATGGAAAGTTCAATCCCGAGAGACCAGCGAATGAAGTAAAGATAACTGTTTATTGAACAAATGAGGATATGATTTGTCTTGACAGTCTTCGGCAATTCGACTCTAAAAGAGTGCTCACACCGAGGAAATTTGCGCCTATAAATCAATGTCTAATGTTTTAAAAACGGAAGCAGCACAAACGGAGCACAAACGATTGAGACTATTTGGGGTGAATTTGGAGTGGGGGGGGGGGGGGGGGGGGGGAGTGAGTGACCTCAGAATGACCTATAAATATTCTTTTAATATCTCCAAAACGGAAGCGGCACAAACCTAAACTTTTGAAATAATTAAAATAAAAACGTTTTTTTTTTTTTTTTTTTTTTTTTTTAAATGCATTTTGTTTGTTATGGCAAAAGGTCAAAGTCGGCCAGAATGCACGCAAGGTGCTGAAGAACAAAGATGTCGCTGTCAAAATCAAAAACGTAAGGTGGATGAGGAACACAGACTGTTTCAAGAAAGATGGACTACCCAGTATTTTTTCTTGTGGAGTTTAATAGAAATCCTACCTGCCTGATATGCAACGAAAAAAGTTACAGTTTTAAAAGGAATATAATATCATTATTGGACTAATCACGGAGAGCAGTACGAGAAGAATGAGGGAGATGAGAGGGCAACACGAGCCATGCGGCTACAGAGAGGATTTATATCTCAGCAAAGTATTTTTCATAAAGACAAAAAGGATGTTGGTACTGCAGTCGAGGCAAGTTATGTGGCGAGTGAATTAATCGCCAAAGCCGGAAAAGCCATTCACTTAAGGCCCGTTTCTGAAGGACTGCGTGATGAAAGTTGCAGATACTTTATGTCCAGGAAAAAAAAAGACTAACACGGTGGCGGAGCGGATCAGCGAGTCATTTATGATCGGTCACGTGATAAAGTTAAAGCTTTCACTGCATACTATGTGGCGCTTCATGAAAGCACCGATAAAACTGACAATGCTCAGCTCGCGATTTTCAGAAGGCGTATAATGCGAAGTTCGAAGCGACAGAAGAGTTGCTAAGTTTGTGTCCAATGCACGACCGCACCACATCCGAAGATATTTTGAAAACGTGAAAGCCAGAAATCTCCATAAAACTGAGATTGTGGAAATGTCAGCTTTCTGTAAAACACCTTAGCCATTTCCCATCATGCAGATCTCTTGTGGAGGAGGGCACATCATTCAGTGGTGATAAAGATACATCTGCTATTGACAACCTACTGCAGGAATTTGATGAGCGCTTTGCTGATTTCAAGGCACACCGTGACACTTTCCAGCTGTTTGCAGACTCCTCCTCAGTCGATGTGGAGAGTGTCCAAAGTGTCTTGCAAATGGAACTTCTTGACTTGCAGTGTAACAGTGAACTAAAAAGTAAATTCAGGGAGGCGCAGGGAAAAACAGAACTCATTGGACAATTTCTGAGACACTTACCTCCATCCTTCCCAGAACTGTTAAAAATGTTCAATCGGTTAACTTGCCTTTTTGGAAGCACATATCTGTGTGAAAAACTTTTCTCAACAATGAACTTTAATAAATGCAAGTACAGGTGCAGGATTACTGACGCCCATCTCGAAGCTATACTTAGGGTTTCGACTACAACCTCCATCAGGGCAAATCTATCTCAACTGTGTGAGAAGAAGTGCTGTCAGGTGTCTGGCAAGAATTAAAACAAAACAAAAATGTGTGTGTGAGAACTATTACATTTATATTAAAATTGGTACCAAGTTATTGTTATGGTTATGTTTACTTCTAAATTTGTTTAATAAAATATGTTGGTAATGGTAATAAAAAATATAAAAAAGTACATTTTAAGAATATTGCACTTTCTTGGAGTACTTTAATGCTCTTGCGGCCCACCTCTGAGATGACAGTACCAAAAGTGGCCCCAGGGCAATTTGACTTTGAGACCCCTGGTGTAAAGCTTGGTATACAGTGGATAAATTTGACATCAATAACAAAATAAAAGAAGATTCCTTTAAAATAATGTATATAATATATCCAGTAAAACATGTGCTGGAGCACTTTAAACTAAATACTAAAATGTTGATTACTCTTGCAACTTTTGTAAAGGTGACAAAGAAACCATTTATCACTCATTTTTCCATTGCATATACACATACACACATTCTGGATTGATGGGACATTGTAGAACATTTTAATTAACAACAACTTGAATCTTGCTTTACAGCTTAGTGGATTGGAAATATTGATGACACACTTCAATGACTGTGGAACTGAAAGATAAAACATATCTTCTAAATGAAATGTTTGATTTTTAATGGGAAAGTTTTCCTAGAATGAAATGGTCTGATTCTAATCCAAATTTCTTTCACTTTAAAAATGATTTCAAGCATTATTGTAACGCTTTAACTCCTTCATGCATAGGATCCACACTTCTTATTTAAGCTTTAGAAAATATGAGCTGTAAATCACCTCAGTCGCTTGAGAGCATAACTGTAAATTAACGTAAACCTCTGTAGCTCTCGACAATTTGTTCTTCTCAAACTATACCAACTTTCTACATAAAATAAATAAATATATATAATATTTTATTGGACGTCTAAAATGTTCTTCAATATTATATATTTTAGACCTAAAAAATAAAAAATTTGACATTGGAAAATGCAATTACATTTTTTAAAAACGATTATTAATTCAGGCATACTGATATTTAACCCCCCCCCCCCCCGTCCCCGTGGACAATCCATTTACTTTTTAACATCAGTAATATTTAACCAGAATCAAAATATTCGAATTCATATCTCATGCGATTTTAAGTTAAAAAAAAAATAGATAAAAATAATTATATATATATATAAATAAAAGAATCTGGATATTCATATAAATTTCTGCATGAAAGGGTTAAATAAATGTAAAAGTAAAAAGGCTTTTAGAGCTTAAAACATTGTAAACAAATAAGATAATATTACAAGTATTATTTCCCGCTTTATTTTATTTTTATTGTATTGTACTCTGGCATCTGCTACTCTATATCTCTATATTTTTTTTTTTTTTTTTTTTACATTTGAATGAATATTTTCATGGTTAATAAATAAATAAAAATAAATAAAAACTTGAAGCTCGCAGAAATATTTGATGTGTTGACGTAATTTCCACTGAAACAGGAAGTCAGGGCGGGACATATCGAGTGACCCCGCCCCCTTTTAAAATAGCCAATAGCGTTTAGTTTCTCCTCACAGACCGGGAAGCCGTACTGGACAGTTAGTATTACGGATGCGAGCGCGAGCAATAACGATAATTATCACATGAAATACTCACTCGTGTCGGAAGCGGTGACCCTACAGTGTATAGAGTAGGAACGGCTGTCTCTGCCAGCTGAAGGTAGCTCGCAAACCCTGCGGCGAACATCCCAAAATTGATGAAGGAGTCCTCGGAAAAATGCCGGTCACAAAGCCGTGAACTGACGCAAATACTTCCTTCCTCAAACGGCATGAACTCCAGCCATTTCATTCTTAACCACCGTACAGTTGGAAAACGGAACAAAATACGCGCGTTTGAACAGCCAAGGATACATTTACGCCCCATGCTCGTGGATCTGATTTCTCTCACTGCACAAGGTGATGTTTATAATATCGGGGGCGGGACGATTCAGATTCTACAGCGTGTTTGATTGGACAGAAAATCCGACGTGAAGCTGAAGTGCAGAATGGAAGTCATTAAAAACTGTCGAGACTGTAAAATTCGAATGCATACATCTCCGAAATACGAGTTCTCTCACTGTTTTGGAGCACACTAGCTTATAAACAACCTTAAGGCCATAACATTCATACTAAAAGCCACACAACTTTAGAGGACATCCCATCATCTATTCAGACATGGAGACTACTTGTTATCGCACAGCCTGTTATAGAAATGGGATCAGTTCATACAGTGTGACGTCTAATAAATGTTAAAATACCGCTTGTCTAGAAAACTAGGGTCTACGTACGGTCATGAACTGTACTACATGGGTGTGGGACTTTTATTTTGACACGACGTCACGGTACGGAAGTGCTTTTCGCTTCGAAGGGGCTGTTAATAAAGCGACGTTATCAATATTAAAAGCCGTTATTTGGGATTAAATCCAGTAAGAGATAGAGATGAATTTTTACAGAGTATAAGAAGTAAGTGCATGTTGACACTTCTATCTCGCCGCTGTGGCATAATCTAAATAAGTATCTACCGTTAGACAGATAGCATTAGGCTGGAGCAGAGTGCTAGTAGACCGTCAGAAGACACTTGGTTAGGAGAATGTGTGCGTGTTCTTTAAGGGTATAACGGTGAATGAAATGAAGGTTTACCTGTCGAGTCCTGCTCGGTGCTGGGAACTCTAGATGTACGGCTATGGTGGGGACAGCGTTAGGTTTAAGAATGAGCCTTTTGCCGAAGCCCATCATTTTCTGCCGATAATTAGTGAAACATTCCTCTGTGAAATGAGCGCTGCAGATCCTTATACGATCCAGATTTTTTAATTGAGGCACCGTGCGGTTTTTGTAAATGAAATCGATCCACTTCTGCCGTATCTCCGGATCCTTTGGAATATAATGCAGTGATGCCCCAGAGCCTGCATAACATCCCCGACACATGCAGTCCGTCATTCTGTCAACTTCAGTTTTCTACGTTGCTACCGTGAACAGGTTTCCTATACCCTCCTGTAATGCCCTGTATTTGCATATCGGAACATGATTGGCTTTTATGTTCTTTTGACGCAATAACGCTTTCCTGTCACGTGTTCAATCCTAACGCCCCGTTTCTTAGCAACCCGTTTCTTAACAAAAGTCGCACACTGACCATTCAAATAAATCGCCCGAATTATGTTTTTATTAGTATTTATTTATTTTAAACACAATTTCACAATGAATGTACGTTTATATATAGTTTGGAATTTAAAAATTTCCCCATTTACTCTTCGGTATTGCTGTGTAAACAATAGAAAGCCACACTTCCGGTATGACGCGTACATGAGGTCAGAGTTCATTCACGAAATGAACCCAAACTGTAGATAAATTAACAACGGATGTAATAAATGTGAAGTACACAAGGTGCACAATCTAATTATTTCACACACTATTTAGGGAGGACGAAACTATTTGTAACGCAGCCCGTGTGCACGCGCTCAGGCATTAGGCAGGAAGCGTTTCTGCTTATGTCGAAAGAATACGAGTATGACCGCCTTTCAACCGCATCTTTGTATATAAAAAATACCATAAGTGCATTTTTAAAAGCTTTAATAAGGGAAATAAATAGAATAAAGCTGCGTTTGTGGTGTTAACACAGTCTGTAGCTAACATAACCTCGCCGACCTGTTTACTCTGAAATGACAGTGCACAGCTACATCGCCCCTTACGGTAACGCGTTTTCTTTGCTCGCTTGGAGAACCGTAAAGTGCTTTCAGCTTCAGTAAACACACCACCGAACCCTAAAGAAGCTGTCCGACCATCAGAAGGTGTTAAGAGTTTATCATTATATTTTATATTCATACACGCAGATAGCTTGGATGTTATAGTAGCATTATTCCGTAAGTATTTTGTACGCGTGTGTGGTTTTACCTACAATTTTATTGTGACCTATTAGAAAATTCATCCAGCAACTTCAACTACAGGTGGCATGTTTCAGTAGGATTATGATCAAGGATTAGGTTTATTATTCATTCCAGGTTTATTATTAATCTCCTCCCTCCAAAGTCTACCTCATAATCTTTTTAAAACCGCCACTTTTGCATGGCTGTGAGAAGAAGGGAGGGGAGTGGGACACATACCTCATTTGAAAGGGTGGAAAAATCCTCCGGACTTGGTACCGCATCATTGTTTAGACGCAAACTCCGTTCATGAACGAGGCCGAAGTCCACTTTTCTCCAGTTCTCGTAGCTCTGCCGAGAGAAATGCTTGCTACACACAAACAGTTTCGATGCGTCGGTAGTTGATGGCCAACCAACAGCCCGCAGCCAGAGTCTAGCCCTGGCAGCATCGCGGGGAAAGCTATGCAACCCGCTGGAACTCCTGCACCACCCAAACAAACACCTGCGACCCATGATCGCGCCTCTCAGCTACTACTTCTGTCTAGGAAACCACACGTGCCGGCATGAATAATTAAGAGAGCACGCGCGTCTTCTCATAGGATAAGAACACGCAGGCTCATGAATAATTATAAGACACCGACGCGTCAGCGAGTACACTGCCACGTCACTGCCTGTGACGTAGACACGATGTAGATTTTAAAACCGGAAGACGAAAATAGCGGGGCGGGGGTAGTGTATTTGTACCAAAAGAACAATAAGCAGCAAATATGATATTTACTTTGTATTTACTATATACGTGTGTGTACACACACACATATGTATGTGTATGCGTATATATATATGTGTGTGTGTATATGTATATACGTATATGTGTGTGTGTGTGTGTGTATATATATATATATATATATATATATATATATATATATATATATATATATTATATATATATACATACACATATACACACACAATATATATATATGTTGCATTTTTGTGGTGTTATGTGGCCCAACACAAAGCAAAGTTACTGTTACCACTTTATTTCTCTTACCCACAGCAAATTATCATCAATTAAAACTTAATTTATTAAATTATGACACATCATATGTTTAAGCATTATCATTACATGTGACATTGCGGAACGTCCACAAGGCAAGTTACACCATATGCCCAAAAGTGTGTGGACACCTGACCATCACTGTTGCTACAATTGGCAACATCAACTTGGAGCACACAATTGTCTAGGATGACTCTGTATACTGTAAAATTACAATTTCCCATTCCCATTGGTTCTGAGAGGTCCAAACCTGTTCCAGCATGACAGTGCCCCTGGACACAAAGTGACCTCCATGAGCCCTGACCTCAACCCCACTCAACACTTTTGGGATTAATCGGAATGCCGACTGAACACCACTCCTCCTCACTCCAAAATCTAGTGGAAAGCCTTCCCAGAAGAGTGGAGGTTATAACAGGAAAGGGGGAGTAAAACTGGAATGGGATGTTCAACAGGCAGTGTGATGGTCAGGTTTCCAAAGTTTTGACTGTATAGTGTAGTTCCTGTTATCATTTACATTATAGCAGCTATAAACAGTCATTCCCTCAGCAGAAAATGAGCCTCACAATGCTTACAAAGCACATCCATTACGTTTAAAATAAAAAAGGCCCAGTGAAAAATCCAGTTTTCAAAGAAAAATAACAATAAAAATCCAAAATGATGACTATAACCAGTTACTTATTATATAGCTTTGTAACTTCAGTGCAAAATTAAAGGATTTTTTTAGTTTGTCCTAGGAGTGACCAATAAGGAACCTGACATCTGTTAATCTGCTAAAATCATGATTGTGTTTGCGGCTGTCGTAGCTAGGCCTCTTGTACTAATTAAGTGTCTAATTCATTAGACGCTGGTGGGAAAAGTGAGGTCATGCAAACATCAATGCCTATGTTCACAGGATTGAGATATCAGCCCGTGTTTATTAGTATATTCATAGTATTACGTTCCTTATTTTCCTTGAAGCTTATTCCTGATTTTTGACAGTACAACGTAAGTGCTTTTCAAAACTCATCAGAAAACTAAATGGAATTAAAAAAAAATAAAAATTTGTTATGGCAAATCAAATTGGTTCAACGTGTCTTATTCAGTGATGTAATTGTTCTGTCTGTGATTAGAAAGAGACAGTGCTGTTCTTACACACTGTAATCATTTCACTTCTCCACCAGCAAGTGGCGCTGACGCCGTTTAAAGTGTTTACACTCACTTTTAAAAAGTGGATTAAGATGAACATTAATACAATCCACACAAATGTAAAATATAAAGTGCTGTGAAAAAAGTATTTCTGAATTCTTCTGTTTTTGTGTATATCTCATACTAGATTGTTTCAGAAATTAAAACTAAATCTAAGATAAAACTAAGGCAACCCGAGTAAACACAAAATACAGTTTTTAAATGATAATGATATTTATTGCAACAAAAAAGTTATCTAATACCAACTGGGCCTGTGTGAAAATGTTTTTGTCCCTGTAGTTACTAATTCCCCAAATCTATGAAACTGTATTCATAATAGGGTTGAGCTGGACTAGACACAACCAGGCCTGATTACTGCAAACCCTTTTCAATCAGAAAGACACTGGGCAAAAATGGCATCCATGGAAGAGAGGCGAGGTGAACACCACCGCTAACCCAGAAGAACATTAAGACTCGTCTGAATTTTGCCAAAACACACCTTGATGATCCTCAAACCTTTTGGGAGAATGTTCTGTGTACTGATGAGTCGAAAGTGGAACTGTTTGGAAGACAGGAGTCCCGTTATATCTGGCGTAAACCAAACACTGAATTCCACAAAAAGAACAACATACCTATGGTCAAGCATGGTGGTGGAAGTGTGATGGTGTGGGGATGCTTTAATCCTTCAGGATCTGGGCAACTTGCAGTAATTGAGAGAAACATGAATTCTGCTCTCTACCAGAAAATCCTAAAGGAGAATGTCTGGTCTTCAGTCCGTAAGTTGAAACTCAAGCGCAACCGGATTATGCAGCAAGACAACGATCCAGAGCAGAGGAGTAAGTCCTAGTCCTAGAAGTAAGTGAAAGACTGATCTCCAGTTATCGGAAGTGTTCGGTTGCAGTTATTACTGTTAAAGGTGGCACAACCAGATTTTAAGTTTAAGGGGACATTTACTTTTTCACTTTAGAGATAGATAGGTGTTGGATAACTTTCAATAAAAGAATAAATAATAAAATTGTATTGTGTGTTTACTCAGGTTGCCTTTGTTTGATGTTTTATTTCATTAGAAGATCTAAAACTATTTAGTATATAAGATATACAGTATATAAGATATAGATAAGATATATAACATATTTAGTATATAAGATATACACAAACAGAAGAAATGGGGCAAATACTTTTTCACAGCACTGTACTTGATAAAACAGAAAGAAAGCAAACGGGCACACCAGGCTTTAGTGTACATCACCCAGACTAGAGTGCATATCACCAGGAGAAGCAGCTGGAAGATGCTCACACACACACACACACACACACACACTGTTTTAAACCTGATATAATCACATGAGATTTGCTCCTTAAAATTATTTACTGTTATTTACTGTAAATATTCTCATTCAGTACTTAAAACATTTTACCCAATCAGATGTAAGAGCAATATAAAACAATAACAGTAAAAATAATGCAAGTTTAAGAGTTTAAGGGAAACAATCATTTTACAGACAAATCAGAAGCAGGTTAAAATTGAGTTCAGACCTGAAATAAACTCAGATTAAACTTAACGAAGTGTTTCTTCCTCTAGACATGAATTGTTATGATTTATTGTCAGGAAGAGAGACTCTCTCTCTCTCTCTCTCTCTCTCTCTCTCTCTCTCTCTCTCTCTCCATGTAACTCTCTTTATCTGTCTCACTCTCCATGTATTTCCCTCTCTGTTGCTCTTTCCATGTATCTCTGTCTGCCTGCCTGTCTCACTCTCCAAGTAACTCTCTATCTGTCTCACTCTCCATCTCTCTCTCTCTCTCTCTCTCTCTCTCTCTCTCTCAGTGTAAAGATCTATATGTCTTGCTCTCTCCATATAGCGCTCTCTCTTTGTTGCTCTCTCCATGTATCTCTCTGTCTCACTCTCCATGTATCTCTTTCTGCCTGTCTCTCTCCATGTAAGTCCCCAATATCTCTCTCCCTCTCTATCTATCTCTCTCTCTCTCTCTCTTGCTCTCTCTCTCCCTCTCTATCTCTCTCTCTCTCGCTCTCTCTCTCTCTCTCTCTGAACACTCAGTGACCTTTCCAACTCAGCTCCTGCGTTCCTGTCGCTGCTTTGAAGTTTCTCTGGTTTGAGCAGCTGCTTTACACTATTTTGGGTCCGGATTCCCTTCTCTCTCTCTCTCTCTCTCTCTCTCTCTCTCTCTCTCTCTCTCACACACACACACACACACACACACACATTAGTGCAGTGTATGGATGGTAGCAGTTAGATGGATGGTGGTGGATGAGTGTTAAGAATCTTAGTCATTAAGAGAGATCAACTCTATAACTGATATCTCTCCCTCGTGCAGCACTTCTCTTTCTTTAGATAATACATGCTGACTCTTTAGACATTTAGCTGTTGCAGGGATTCTCAAACTTTTTACAGACTCCTTTAATTGTAAAAAAAAAAAAAAAAAAAAAAAAGCAAAAAAACCCCTTTTGCTTCAGTACAGATTTATTATTATTATTTTTTTTTACAAATAAAATATTTATATGTATAATAATTTTTTGAGTATTTCTTGGAGCCATATATCTATCTATCTATCTATCTATCTATCTATCTACCTATCTAATTTTAATAATAATAATAATAATAATAATAATAATACTTTTTTGACTATTTCTTGGATATACATATATATATATAAATTCTGAATCCACACATAGAACCCATTTTAATTTGATGTGTTAATGAATTCTAGTTGACATTTATTCATTTATTAATCATCGTCAGTAACGGATTTATCCTGGGCAGGTTCATGTGGATCCAGAATCCATCCTGAGAGCACTGAGTGTGAGGCGGGCAAACACCCTGAATGTGATGCGAGTCCACGCACACGCACACGCTCCCACGCTCATTCACACCTAGTAGCAATTTAGCATGGCCAAGGAGGTGGGAGAAAACCAGCGGAGATGGGGAGAACATGCGAAAATCCACACAGACAGTAACACCAGCTCAGGACTGAAGCCGACATTATTAATAGGCAAAATATATTTAATAGCAGCGGGGTGTGATCGTGCAACTGCAATTTTGCAGATTCAAATAGTTTTCTGCAAAAAAAATAAAAATACAAGATTTCGCAGAGTTTTTGTGATTGTTGCGGCCAAAAATGCTTGATTTTCCTGCAGCTTTTTAAAAAATTTAGCGATTTTTGTGTCTTTTTTTTTTTTTTTTTAACAGCAGAACACCACTTGAATTGGCAAAACTGCAACTGCACGGAATTGTTGCGCACGCTCTTTCGCAGTGATATTTGCTGATCGACGAACGAGACCTTTTAGCTGTACTCGTGTTCGACGCACGTGAATCGAAGAGGGCTTTGGCTGAATGCACGTTGTGATGATGTCACATGACACGTCTTGGGCCAAATCATTTTGAGAAATTGCAGCCTCCTCCGAATAGTGCAATGGAGTTTGCTTGATTTTGCATTCATTTCTGCCAGAGCAAAATCAAGCATTTTTGGATGCAACAGTTAAAAAAAAAATTTTTTTTTAAAAATGCCGTGAAATCATGTATGGACTGAGTAACTATTCACTGTACTGTTTACTTTTTAAACACACACACACGGTGCGTTCTGACATCTTTCTATCATAGCGATCATTAACGTTTTCAGCAATTTGTGCTACAGTAGCTCTTCTATGGGATCGGACCGGACGGGCTAGCCTTCGCTCCCCACGCACATCAATGAACCTTGTGCGCCCATGACCCTGTCGCCGGTCCACCGGTTGTCCTTCCTTGGACCACTTTTGGTAGGTACTAACCACCGCATACCAGGAACACCGCACAAGACCTGCCGTTTTGGACATGCTCTGACCCAGTCGTCCAGCCATCACAATTTGGTCCTTGTCAAAGTCGCTCAGATCCTTCCGCTTGCCCATTTTTCCTGCTTCTAACATCCACATCGACTTCATCAACCGACTGTTCACTTGATTCCTAATATATCCCAAAAGAGGTGGTAGATCGAGGTACGTCTCATTAACAGTTAATGTGCTGTGACAATTTTGATTTCATATTTTAGTGCTTTTAGACTGCTAAAAATCTATTTAATATATTATCTATTATAATAGATATCTCCTGCAGAATAGCACGGTGTTGCCAAATCTGTACCTCTCTAAGTTAGTCAGTTATAGCTAGTTAGCTTTAGTTAGTTAAAGGGTTGGTGTTGGGTTCTGCCGCCAGCATATGCAGCTGTTAACCACCATTTAGGAAGCTAACTTGCAACTGTAGCTGTCAAGTTAAAAGCTAGTCATGATTCAAAATAACTAAGCTACAGCCAAATGACTCTTTTGTTAAAGTGGCTAGCTAAACTACGAGTGACTAAGTAAAGGTCGCTAACTACACTGAAGCTACTTTTTGTGGAAACGGTAACACTTTCGTTTTACTGTGCAGCTAATTTACACGCACACAGCATAAAATGGACTATTTAGAACCACGCTAAGCTCAAAGCAGCTTACCGTTAAACAAGCAACACATACAGAGGGGGTTCAGTTCACTACTCTAGGTTCAGCTGGTTTCTGGAAATATCTATCTAGCTAGATATGCTACTACACTGAAAAACATAGCTAGTTACTGGAAAAGCTATCGTGTTTTGAAATGTAGTTAAGCTAGTAGTATCGTTACTTGTAGGTAGCTACTTCCCAACACTGCTGTCAACATAGCACTAGAGTAACACTTGTTTTATTCTTAAGAACGGGGTTGTGGGGTTTTTTTTTGTTTTTTTTTGTGCGTCAAATTTCAAAGTAGAAACACAATCATTATTGTAATCTTATTTGATTCTTATATTTCTGCAAACATTTCAATTATGTAATCTTTATCATTCCAGGCTTGATGGAATTTACAAGAAAGATAATATACACTGTATTCTGTCAAACAGGAACAGCCCTTCCTGTCACATGATGATAGTACATATACTATACCCAGTTAGTACATTTGGTATGTCGTTGGCGTTCCAGTTCATCCCAAAGGTGTTCAGTGGGGTTGAGGTCGGAGTTCTGTGAAGGCAACTCAAGTTCTATCAACGTCAACCTTGGCAAACCATGGTCCTCACTTTGTACGCAGGAGTCATTGTCCTGCAGGAATACGTTTGGGCCTTAGTTCCAGTAAAGCAAACTTGTAATGCTACAGCATACAAAGACAGTCTATACAATTCTGTGGTTTGTGCAAAAGTTTGGGGGAAGAACCACATATTTTTATAGTGTACGTGCTGCTATTTACAGTCCCCTCCGAAACTACTGGAACGGCGAGGCCAATTCATTTGTTTGTGCCGTACACCAAAGACATTTGGGTTTGAGATCAAAACACGGATACGAGACGAGAGTTTAGGATTCCAGCTTTTATTTCCTGGTGTTTACATCTAGATGTGTTAACCAACATAAAAACCTTTCGTATCAGACCAATTTCAGGCTAACAAAAGTATAGGAACGGATTAATTAAAGTCAGTTTAATTGAAGTAAATAACATTTAATATTTGCATCAAGCATGCGACTGATTGACATCACCAAATTGTTGGGTTTCTTCATTTCTAACGCTTTTCAAGGTTTTTATCGCAGCCTCTTTCAGTTGTTGTTTGTTTCGGAGGGTTTCTCCCTTCGGTCTCCTCTTCAGGAGGTGAAATGTTGCTCACCTGGGTCAAGGTCTGGCGATTTACTTGGCCAGTCTAAAACCGTCCACTTTTCCTTACCTGTGGAACAAACACTACACGTCTCTTCCATTTTTTATTTTATTTTTTAACACATCGCATCAACTGTAAATCTGCCACAAGTCAGCAATAATCGATGACATCACTTACCTGACAGCAACTTCCAACGTATTTTGTTTTGAACTTTGTTTCACGTAAGTGTAATATAGTTGAGTGACAATCATCGTTATAACCTAATTAAATGTCTCAGTGGTAATGTCTGCTGGATGGAGTTATGATAAGTATGGGAAGATGACCTGCATGCTATTGATGTCTTGGCAATGCTTTTTTAAATAAACAGTCGGTGGGATCTGTTCACTGCTTACGAGCCGTAATCTAAATTTAGCAGCATGCTACAGTCTCGTCAAGGCCTCGGAACAAGTGTACGATTACACACGTGAAAGCAAATCTGCGAAAATCACAACTCTATATACGCTCCATGTCCACGTTTAGGCATGTAAAAGGAAATCGCTGACAGGATTTGCGCTCGGCTCGGTTATTTATCGCACTGCTCGCAGTGCCTAGTCTAGGCACAGAACGTAATAAAAGTGCTCGTTAAAAATGCCTAGTGTTTAGAAATGTGAAGCGGAAAGGTAATAATGGTGGCCACTTCTTCCATACGTTATGTTCTCCTGAGGATCCATGACCATAGGAAGGACTTTGGGATTTAGTTCCATCGGGGTTTATGTACGTATATTAACCATCAGTGAAATACAGAAAAGTCAGGCATTTAAAAATAAACAGTGCAGCATAAAGGAACAGGACACGATAGTGAACACTACAAGGGGATTACGAAAAAATAACAGGATACATTTTGATGCATAACATTTTTATTGTTATACACAGATCATCTTTATTACAATCTCCAGAGTACAAATGTCACTGGGGCTTAAACGTGCTTCAAATACCGAAAGTCGTACCTTTCTTCTCTTTCAGTGGTAGAATATATCTACAATAAAGGTTCCTTGCAGCTTTTATTATTAATCAGTTGAATCAAATGTATGTTGTTGTTGTTTTTTGTTTTGTTTTGTTTGGTTTTTTCAAAAATGTGCGACACAATTGATTATTAAGTCATTCACCCATCAAATAAATGTGCAAAACGTTAGAAAAATACCGACTTGGGTTACGGACTAACCTTTTGTAAAAAGAGAGTAAAACTGTCGTTTATAAATGTTTTCTTTGTGCAATAGCTGTTCATTTTAGAAAAATAATTCTGCCCTTTGATCAGTTAGTAAAATGCTAACTCGACCGGGAAAACATGAACATGAGGCCATGTACATTGCAAAAGGTTTGCTGCGCGACACATACTCACAAAAATGATCATTAAAAAAAAAAAGAAAAGAAAAAAGGCAAAACGAATCTGGCAGAAATAAGTACCATGTAATGCTTTATAGTTAATGATTTAGATATGTAAAATACCATAAAAATAGTTTTTTTTTATTTTCTGTACATACGTAGTTTGAACGTTTAGTAGCCTATATTCATCATTCTGATATTTTTCTTGTAAACCTATTTAGAATTTTTTTTTTTAAATATATATATATATATATATAGAATTTATATTATACAATTTCATTTAATTATGTATATATTTCTACTTGACTGCCCTAAAATTTCTGGAGCTATATATATATATCGTAGGTTTATACTGATCATCAGTGGTACAATACATCATAGTATTCAGGAGGCACAGTTATATTCAATATCCCTGCGTTGCGTGTTTGCCTAAACTGAGGAGCTAGCAAGCGACTGTGAGTAAAGTAACACATTTTGCATACACAGCGCGCTAGAAGAGATGGTGTATAATAAAGCTCAAAAGCGATCGACCTTCCAGTCTCAACTGAATAAAACGGCATATTTGTTTGGTGGTGCGGTCGGTTTGGACTGTAGTGCATGTACGCCGCAAGAGACAGCCTTATTAAAATATCGGACGTAATGGTGGTACGTAGTGGATTTTGAATGAACGATGCGAGGCAGAAATAAAAACAAATACAGCATAGCCTATGTAAGCCCTTTTTCCATTCGTGTCTTGAAAAAATACCGATGCACTACTAATTATAGAATAAATAAGCCTTCTTTGATATGATAAATGCACACAGATTTGGTAATAAGTCCAATAAATTCACCACTCTGTGCCAGCAATAATGAAACAAAACAGTGGCACAATGTAGTGTTCCCTTACTAAAACATTAAGACAAGACCTGTTTCTTTTTTTTTTTCTCTCTCTCTCTGTCCCTTTTTCTTCTTTCCCATTCCTCTGAGGTAAACAGTAGTTAAAGACTCTTTAATCGCAACACATCCATCAGTCAGTGTATCACAATACCTGAATTAACCCCTTCACACCCGGTGTCCATTACGTGATTCAGGAATTTGGATCTAACGTACATCTCCAGTAAAAGTTTTCCGATGTATAAAATCTGATGAGTTGGCGGGTAATACGGGTGTAAATCTCAGGCTTACACACGATATGACGCAATTCCGTAATTTCATAAGGCAATGATTTCGATATTTGATGATACTACGATCCCGATCCGATCCGATCCAGTAGCTTCCAATCGATATGTGATGAACTTTGTTGAGAATCTGGGGTAGGCCTGTCCTTGAAATCGCAAAACAAGATGATGAACGACGGCTCCCAGATGGTGCAACAGTGACTCTAGCCAATCACGAGCGTCTGTGAGGTCAAGTATGTGGAAGAGGGCAGATAGGTCTTTCCTCTGAGGCTGTTACGCTGCCCTGTGACATACCATGCACAGCAGTTCAAAAAGATGCGTTTAGCTGGCTTCACGTGTCTCAGAGGAATCACGTAATAGCCTTTACCCTTCCCACTGGTAGCTGTTTTTAACAGGGGAGAGACTGCTAGTGGGTGGGACTTGGCAAAATGACAAAATTGGGGAGAAAATGTACAAGAAGTTACGGGCAAAACACCTGGCTGGCTGATTCAATTATTTATACGTCAGTTTATAAATATGAATTAATTTTTTTACACATCAGTTGTTTGTCCCTCTTTGATAATATCGAAGTTATAATTGTTGCATTGAATAATTTCACTCGTTGCCTGTTAAACCTCTAGCGCGTGACCGATCAGAACTGAACCTTGTCCCCATCGGCGTCGTTCTGAAGCGAACCCTGATGGAGATATCGAAGATGTCAGAAATTCAGGAGGAAATGTAGTAAATTGACACGTTTTGACCGCCGATGCTGATGTTCTGTGACATCAACATTAAGAATGAGGTGTGAAATGGTAGATTTTCAAGAATTTCAACAGTGTTTAGAAAAAAACAAACAGGTCTGAAAGGGTTAATTCAACACCAAACAAAGAATTGTGAAGATTCTGTTTTCTAACATGCAAACAAAGCTCAGAACTTTTTTTTTTTTTTTACTTAAAACATCGTTTTTTTTTTTTTACCTAAAATAATTTTTCATCTACTTCTCACTCGTAGGCATGTGCCGATAATCGATTATATGATATCATTCGAAATTGCTATTAAAAGAGCATCGACGGAAGTGATGCGACTTTGTGTATTTATATGGGTTTCACTTGTTGCGCTTTGAACCGATACTGTAATATGCAGCATTCGGAAACGTCATGGTGGCGAAATTGTTATTTATTTTATTTCATGAATTATTTTAAGGTTGGCTTTGAAGACGTAGTTCTTATATTCTTTGTTTCATTCCCTAAAATGGTGTCGCTATATATATATATATATATAATAAAATAAACCAATATATCCTCATTCAGAGGAACAGTTTAAACATTAGTAGTTAATTTTTTTTTTTTAATACAATGTAAATCGTGATACGATGTTAGGCGATTATCGGCACGTGCCTGGTCATTTGCATGAACGTCAATGCACCAAATCAAAGAAACTGCATGCAGGATGAGCGATGCTCGATTCACAAATACATACAGGATAAACGTTTTCACCTCCTTTACACTTTAGTAAACAATATTCACCCATGTGGCTGTGCGCATGGCGATTCTTATTACAGTAGACTCTCCATCTTAATCGTCATAGCGTTTTCATTTCCTTTTATTCTTCTGTAATTTTGTCAATTGCGGAACAAAGTGAGCTGTTGACTAAAAGCCCTTGGATGGTGCGATATATCATTTTGAAGAAAAAAAAAAAATAAATAAAAAAAAAATAATTAAAAACTCATATTGCACATTTTATACAACTTCTTTCTGAAAAATTTTATAAAGAGCAAAAATTGACGGAGAACTGAAATACATCCGTGTCTGAGCGCATGAGGACAACAGAGAAAAATGAATGAAATGCTACCGTTTTCCTACAGATAGACATGTGCTGATAATCAATTATATGATATATCGCGATATTTAACACACATTATAATATCGTCATGTGTAACACTTCCTGCCTATGATAAAGTCTGGAGAATATGGACTGATAAATAATATTTGCAAAGTAATGAAAAAGTCACTTATTAAAAGCAATATTTAAAAAAAAAAATATTTGTAATATCATAAAACTGTGATTATATTGAGCACATGCCTACCCACAGTAACGCTTGTGTAATGTTATAAGACCGGCGATGGAGGCCGATGGCGTGTTCGTTTTTCTCTGACTAGCGTGGAAAGTCCACTGAACACATTCCTCTGGCACCGAGCATAAATCTCCGAACCCAAAAAGACAGACGGGAAAGAAACGAGGCAGCTGTTTGTGCCTGTCATGTAAAAGTGCACTGAACGTTTCCACACAGAGCGGCCAGCTAGGATCAGCACACCCTAACAGCGCACTCTCTCTCTCTCTCACACACACACACCTCTCCTTATTTCTTGTTGCTTTTCTTTTCTTTTTTTTTCTTTCTTCCGAACAGTCAATCTTTCACACGGCTAAACGGGCCATGAACGGTAACGTCGTCCTCCAAAGGCGTTCTTATTTTCCAAAACTTCCTCTGTTGCTCCCACGGCCAAGGACCAGCGCCGGTTTAATGTAACACCGTGTTATTTCCATGACTGAGGAATACAAATGATTAGAAGGTTACAGCTTGCAGGAAGTTCCACTGAAAGAAATATCAGTCCAGTCTTACGTGTACTTGTGTAATGAAAGTGTTTACAAGGGGAAAATACATATTAAAGAGGAATGAAGTAAGTAAAAAAATAAGCGACAAAGTACAAAATTGGCATTTAGAATAACAGTCAGTACAATTTTTGGTTAATTGTCATTTTAGTCTACTGCCGTATGTATAGTATGTGTAGTTTTAGGAAAATAATCCATGACGAGATGGTGTCCTATGGCCCGATCAAGTAGAGTTACTGTCACCACCTTCCAGTGGGCCATCTTCCTATAACACTACGCCCCGACGTATTTTATTCCTCTTACACACAGTGATTTGACATTTAATACATTTTTGATTGGTTAATGAATGACGTGCTATGCTTTTAAACCGCTTGCAGTTACATTTAATGTTGTGGAACATTTGTGAAACAGGATAGTTCCTGTATCCATAACATTAACCTGCCTAATCTTGTGTAGGTCCCCTCTTGTGCCTCCACGACAGCTCTGACCCGTCGAGGCACGGACTCCACAGGACCTCTGAAGGTGTGCTGTGGTATCCGGCACAGATGGCTACGCAGCTCCAAACTCAGCAAGCTGAGATGTACTGTGTGTTCTGACACCTTTCTATCGTAGCCAGAATGAACCTTTTCGGAAATTTGTGCTATCGTAGCTTTTCCGTGCGATCGGACCGGACGGGCTAGCCTTCGCTCCCAGCGCGCATCGGTGAACCACGGATGTCCATGACCCTGTCGCCGGTCCAACGGTCGTCCTTCCTCGCACCACTTTCTGTAGGTACTAACTACTGCACACCGGGAACACCGCACAAGACCTGCTGTTTTGGAGATGCTCTGACCCAGACGTCTAACCATCACAATTTGGCACTTTTTAGTCACTCAGATCCTTCCGCTTGTTCCTTTTTCCTGCTTCCGACATCCACGTCGACTTCGAGAACTGACTGCTCACTTGCTGTGTGATATATCCCACCCCTTGCCAGGTTCCATTGTAATGAGATAATCAATGTTATTCACTTCACCTGTCAGTGGAATTGATGTTATTGCTGATTGGTGTATAATATATAAACAGTTGTTTACCTATCAGCCTCTCTCTCTCTCTCTCTCTCTCTCTCTTCAAGTTACTAAGACAAAAAAAAAAAAAAAAGAAGCCCAGCTTGTCATGTTACTGAGAAACCGGAAACTACAAACTCCCTTGTTTTGAAAACTTTCCTATGGTGGAAAACTTACTGACTCTTACAAAGAGCTGGCACCGGAGACTTCCATAAATGTGAAATAAACATAATAAAGAAGAAAACTTCACATTATCAGTGATATGATTTTTCTAAGGTGAATATATAAACTATAAACCATTCACCATGCAGGTCTCTGTGAATAAGAAACGATATAAAAAACGATAATGTATTACAATGAGCGCTTTAATAGAAACCCTTCCTTTTAATTACTGCCGACCACACTCGGCTGCCGTTATAGCAGCAGTAATACTCTTTGACCGATCAGATTCGAGAACAGTGCTGTGGTATAAGCATTTAATAACACGCAACTCTCAGTTCACTTATATCTGTGCTTAGGTTTTCAGGTTTCAGGGTACGAGGTCATTTATTGAGGTCAAAAAATTGTTTTTTTTTAAAAGATTTCTAGAACGTTCAGAAACTTTCGCGTGGCGGTGTAGAGCCGCCTATGCTGCAGCTGTATATCGGCCGCTTTGTAGATGTACAGTCTGTGGCCCATCTGTTGCTCTGCATAATTTATTAGCCTTGTTCAACCCCATCCATGAATGTAAATATCTGGTACTGCTGATCAGATATTATTTGGATGGTGGATTATTCTCACAGCAGGACCGGTCACCTTTAAACACCTCAGTGACATAGTCCACCAACCAAGAATATCCAGCCAACAACAGTCCTGTGATCAGGAGAGCAGAGTACAAGTAGACAAAAAAATTTTTTTTTAAAAATCAAGAGCTATAGTCTCTAACACCTACAAGGTGCACCTACAATTTCTTTAATATAAAGGTCACGATCAAATGTTTCTGCGCAAACTTCAGCCCTATTAGGATGGTATTAGTGTTACACAAGGTGTAATTTCATCCTTTATATTTGCGTATGCATAAGTGCCAACATAGTGTAGCTAACGAGATAATCGTAACAGATAGAGAGAGAGATAGAGAGAGAGAGAATAATTTTACTACAAAAACCCTTAGCGCCCTTAGCATGTCCGTGCTGCAGTCTTGTCCATATCCGTATAATAATACGCTGTCTACAACTGTAGTGAAAGATGTTTACTGTTCAATCCATCCATTTTCCATTCCTGTGTCATTCCACTTTATTACACATAACCGTATTTATGGACTTTTAATGTTGTGAATTCTTTATATGTGTGGATTTCTTGAGTTAAATACCGACGTCTGGTGAAGATTTCATTGGAAACACATTTACTGGAAAAAACGTTGACGCGTCCAACACTTATTTCCCCCCGCTGTAAGTGTCTCCCATATCACCGTAGCAAGGGGTCAAAAATCGTGACTGCTACAGATAAACCTTAGACGCTGGCAACCC
Source organism: Ictalurus punctatus (assembly GCF_001660625.3). NCBI lineage: Eukaryota > Metazoa > Chordata > Actinopteri > Siluriformes > Ictaluridae > Ictalurus > Ictalurus punctatus. The sequence goes on along the minus strand of NC_030438.2, from coordinate 3,676,646 downwards.
TGCGTATCTAACTGCCTAAGAATAGATTCGTGATCACAATAATGTGATCACATGATCGAGAACATGATTACATTCGGAGGAATATAAAAACGTTATTACGTTCACAACAAACTACTGTTTCCAAGTCTAGTTTTAAAATCAACAAATAGTGGCTTACCTGAAACACAGCGCAATCATGTCAAAAAGTGTACAAAAATGATGGCCAATCCGATATTCAAGAGCATCACCATGGCAACTAAAATAGAGTTCGGACCCTGGAATGTAAATTAGACAAGTAATTACGCCAAAAGGAACCAACTCCGATTGCGATATACCTTATGGGATGTCACACAGGCAAGGGTTTTAAGATATGTTTTTTTTTTTTTATACATATGATAGAGACAGCAGGGAAGACAACACTTACCGTATTATCTTCTAACACCTCATTCGCGATCTCCACACTGGCTTTCTTGGTTTCAGCGAGACTCTTTGGTTTGACACTTTCTTGTTTCCTGAGCGTTGTCTCTAGTTTTGGTGTGGGTGACGGCACTGACTTCGGAGGTGGTGGCATTCGTGCTAAACTGGACTGAGTCATTTCAGGCTCTTCATCCTCCGGCTCCTCTGGCGGAGGGATGTTCTTCTGTGTTTTCACGTAATAGCTATGATAAGCAGTGTGTAATTGGCCGTTTACCCTCGGTTCGTTGAGCTTAGGCGGCTTTGGCGGTGCGGTATCTTGAATTTTGACGCTAGGGACTTTGCTAATTTCGGCTACAGTGGTGGCTCTCTCCTCTTTGCTAATCTTATGGGATATAGCACTGTTGTCTTTGCTAATTTTACGGGTTGCGGTAGCGCTTTCCTTGCTAATCTTTCGTGTCACACCAGTACTTGCTTGTTGATTTTTCTTCGTCGGTGATAATGGAGGTGAGGGAGTCGCGCTGTGAGCAGGCGAGTGCGATGGAGTCGTGCCGCGGCGATAAAAAGGACTGCCCGTCGAAGACTTCTCTTTCTTCTGCTTCTTCTCCTCCTTTGGTGGAGCTTCTTTAATCTCCTCCACGTGCTCAGTGAAGTTTTGCTTGATGTACTCAAGGCCTGTGAGAGCAGGAACATAAGATCGAGCAGGGGGAAAGGTCACTAACCAAGGCATTAAAACAGTTATCTGAAGTAGAGGTTGACCGACTGATCGGTTTTGCCGATTAATCGGCACAGATAACCGATCGCTGGAACCACTGGTTATCAGCAAAAATCAACACTGATAGTTTTTCCCGGTTGCATCTGTTGCAGGAGTGGCTGAAAAGGGTCCGCTGTCATTATAGAGTACAAGCGTGACCTCTAGAGGCGAAATAAAAAACTATCACTGCCAAATTTTGTTGTGTTATTTGAAGTGTTTTTTGATTCATTTCGGATGTCTTTATTTGTATTTGTTATTTGGTGTGTTATTTTTTGGTCCAGTTTGGACCTTTTATTTACTTTAATGTTTATCAATAGTTAATATATATTAATATTTATATGTTATTTCATTTTTGAAAAAAGTACAGTACATTTTCATGGTACAGTCATTACTGATTATTTTTGCAATTAACTTCAGCAATATTTTACCTTTAAAAACAATCGGTTGATTCCGTCTTTTTTTACGTCAATTTTAAAAACTATCGGTTGATTAATCGGTTATCGGCAGGTACTGCCCGACTATCGGTCGACCTCTAATCTGAAGATCTTAAAAAAAAATTTTTTTTATTGATGCTTCCCTCCAATCCACCCATATAATCTGTGATTTACACTCCAATCAAGAACACAGATTAAAAGGCTGGATTATATGCACATACGAGCTTCCCTATCCAATTTTCATATGAATGCTGAATTTTTTGCAGAAGGATATATGAATGGAAAAAAACAGACATATACCAACTCAACTGGAGTAAAGATTGTGGTATAAATATAAAGAAAAGTGATAAACAACAATAGCTATGTCCCAAACTACAGATTCAGTACCAGCACTGGTGCTTGATGGAAAAGTATCTGGTCCATGAATCAAATTCACTTATGTTATGAAACGTATGATTAAACAGTAACAACATAAGCCTGGGGTTGCATAATGGTGTTTCTGAGAAATCTGACATCACCAAATATCTTAAGCCTGCGTAACTTAATAATAACAGCTTAGAGAGATTAATGTGTCTTTTGATCATAATTTCATGCAGTAACTTAATAATAATCAGTGTGTCAGTCTTTACATAATGCTGCCCATATAAATTCCACACATGGTTTGGATAATTCACTAAAGAAACAGTCATGACCAAGTCTTCAGTCACTTACAACTCTGATGCTTTTCCGTTTATGAATAATACAACCCCGATTCCGTTGGGACAGTATTGAAAATGCTAATACAAACAAAGAGGAGTGATCTGTAAATGTACTTTGACTTGTATTTAAATAAAAAAACCCCTGTCAAGACAAGGTATTCAATGTTTTATCTAATCAACTGCATAGTTTTTTTTTTTTTTTTAAAGACAATCGTTTATTTTGTAATTGATAACACGTTCCAAAAAAGTTGGGACAGGGGCAGTTTAGGACTAATAGCGATGTGACGAGTTGAAATAAGAAGGTGATGTGAAACAGGTGAGGGAATCGTCTAATCAGAGTATATAAGGAGCCTCCAAAAAAAGGCCCAGTCCTTCAAGAGCGAGGACGGGTCGAGGCTCGCCGATCTGCCGACAGATGAGTCGGCGAATAATCCAACACTTTGAGAACAACATTCCCCAAAGACAAATAAGTAGGATTTTGGGCATTTCACCTTCTACAGTGCACAATATCATTAAAAGATTCAAGGAATCCGGTCAAATCTCGGTGCGTAAAGGGCGAGGCTGAAAACCACTATTGAAGGCGCGCGATCTCCGATCCCTCAGACGTCACTGTCTTAAAAACCGTCATGAGTCTGTAATATTTTGCTAAACCATTCGCCGCTGCATCCACAGATGCAAGTTAAGGCTTTACTATGCAAAGCAGAAGCCGTACATCAACACCGTCCAGAAGCGCCGCCGACTTCTCTGGGCTCGGTCTCATCTGAGATGGACAGTAGCACACGGGATCATGTTTTGTGATCCGACGAGTCGACATTTCAAATAGTTTTTGGAAAAAAGAGCCGTCGTGTTCTCCGGGCCAAAGAGGAAAAGGACCGTCCGAGCTGTTATCAGCGTCAGGTCCAAAATCCAGCGTCTGTCACGGTATGGGCGTGTGTCAGCGCCCATTGTATGGGTAACTTGTACATCTGTGAGGGCGGCATTAATGCAGAAAGATATGTACACATTTTACACTTGATACGTATTATTAAAAGAAAAGGCGCTGTTACACAGTGGTAAACAGTCGACTGTCCCAACTTTTTTGGAGTGTGCTGCAGTCATCAGATTTGAAATGAGTGTCTATTTTCAAAAAATAAATGAAATTCACAAAAGTAAAACATCGAACAATGTGTTTAATAATGTGTTTTCAATCAAATACAGGGTGAACTGAATTTTCAAATGACTCTTTTGGTTTTTTTTTTTTTTTGCATTTTCTATACTGTCCCAACATTTCCCGGAATTTGGGTTGTATATAGTATATGAACATCTCTGTTTTCTTAAACATATCAACCATCTTTAACTGATGTTCCAGTTCGTACTGAAATAAAAAAAAGCCCCAGCCTCTGACTGCTCTTGTGACGGCACAGAGGTTTATCTTTAAACTAACACCGAAGAATTTTAATCTGCAATTTGTTAAACAGATCCAAAATAAGGCCTGCGTAACGCTTTAGGATCACTGTCCTCATCTCCCTTTAATCAGACAGAAACTCACTGATGATGAGGGATTGCTACCATTCTATTATGAGAAGCTGAAATAACAGCAGAATAAGCATGACAATAATTACCATGCACATGCCTAAAACATGAATTCACACTACAGTCCTGTGCATTCATTTCAAATATATTTACTATAATTCAGGGTAGGAAAATAAATACGCTATATGACCGAAGGTTTGTGGACACGGGATCATCACGCCCACGTGTGAGTCTTCCTCAGACTGTTGGCACAAACTTGTAAGCACGCGATTGTCTAGGATGTCTTTGTGTGCTGTAACAATACAGCGTTCCTTCAATGGAACTAAGCGGCCCAAACTGTTCTAGCACGACAGTGCACCTGTGCACTGTGAAGACATGGTTTTCCAAGGTTGGCGTGTATGTCCTCATGTGGCCTGCACGGCACCCTGACCTCAACACCTTTGGGATGAACGGGAATGACAACTGAACCACAATCCTCCTCACCCGACATCACTGCCCGACCTCACTAATGCTCTTCTGCTTAACTGCGCACAAATCCCCACAACCACGCTCAAAAAACCCCGTGCAATGCCTTCGCAGGAGAGTGCAGGGTAACCGGGAAGAATTTTCATGTATTATAAGAGGGTTAAGAATTGAATTATCACATCAAAACGAAAAGAATATAAGCAGAAATACATCACTGCAGCTTTTTCGGCTTGAGGAATTTATAAACACGTGCTACCAACTGCAAAGATGTTTTTTGGGACCTTGTTTTTCTGAAACATTTACTGAAATCATCCCTTGCTAGACAGGAGATTGCCTAAAAAGCTGCATACACATACGTTACAGATTCCACGCTACAGACGCTGGTGAGCAATGGAAATGAAGACGAATAAGAATCGAGAGCAGGACGAATATGCATACAAAGCTCTCTGCTCCTAGGCACGTTTGTCTACACTGATAATTTAGAAAGGTTACCCACTTCAAGTGGCACTATGTGTACTTAAGTGAAGTGCTGACATGAAGAGTGTACAAAGAAGTTAGGGGTGACTATTTACTATATATATATATATAATGTACTGTGCACCTTGCACAAGAGGGTAGAAAAGAGAGAGGGAGGACAGAAGGAGGGGGCTGAGCTCACATGTTCACAGGTCTAAGTGAAGGAATGGACAGCTGCTGTGAGTCAGGGACTCGATCACCGTTCTGCAATTGCAGCCATTCCAACATGGCGATTTTAGATGTGAACGGAGTAGGCTCTCTGCGCCGAAAGGTCATCGCTGTCGCACACTTCTGTGCTAATCTAATGTAAATGTCATTCGCACGTGCAGACATGAATTCTTCTTAGTGTGATGTTTATAGTTTCATTAATGGGGCGTGATTACGGTATACAGCGGAGAAACAGTGAGACCCCAAGAGTCTAACCTTACATTACTAGCTTTCAAAATGGGTACCATATTTCATATATCCAGTGACGGGTTTTACCGGAAAATCGGTTTATTTCCACAAGAGATGCTGAAACAAGAGGCCTCCCGCCTCCCGGTTTTGACTTCGAATATCGCATAACGAAGTTACCTTGGAATATCGCCTAAAACATTTGCGAATAAAGCGCAGTTTCCATCCCGTGTGTTCAAGAGAACAAAATCATCACTTCCAGGGAAACTGCCACATCTTGCTCGCTGCCATCTTTAATTTTCGTCATTCGAGTCTAACAAGATGCCCGGTCCCTGCTGATGAGAAGCATCCCCACGGCATGATGCTGCCACCACCATATTTCAGAATCAGAATCAGCTTTATTACTAAGTATGCTTAAACATACCAGGAATTTGTATTGGTGACAGGAGCTTCCAGTGCACAACAGTACAAAACAGCATCAAGACATAGACAAAAATAAATAAATAAATAAATAATTGAATAGAATGGAATGTAATGGCAGAGGAAGTTGTTGGAAGATGTGTTGGATAAATATAAAAAGACTAAACGGTGTATTGCACATAATTATTGCTCAATGGGGCAATTTAACTGTTCATGAGATGGATAGCCTGGGGGGAAAAAAAACTGTTCCTGAACTTGACGGTTTTGGTTCTCAGAGCTCTGAATCGTCAGCCAGAAGGCAACGGTTCAAAAAGGTAGTGGGCAGGGTGAATGGCGTCCAGAGTGATGTTTCCAGCCTTGTTCCTCATCCTAGAAGTGTATAGTTCTTGAAGGGAGGGCAGGGGGCAACCAATAATCCTTTCAGCAGTCCGAACTGTCCTTTCTAGTCTTCTGATATCTGATTTCGTAGTTGAATCAAACCAGACAGTTACTGAAGTGCAGCGGACAGACTCGATGACTGCTGAGTAGAACTGTGGCAACAGAAGAGTAGTGGGGAGAGCACACATCCCTGGGGGGCACCAGTGCTGATTATGGATACAGGTGGTGGAAGTGAATTTCTCCAGTCTCAAAAGCTGTCTGGAGTATAGCTGGGATGATGGTGTTGAACGCTGAACTGAAGTCCACAAAAAGATCCTTGCATATGTACCTGGTCTATCCAGATGTTGCAGGATATGATGCAATCCTATGTCGACTGCATCCTCCACGGACCCGTTTGCTCGATAAGCAAATTGAATGGGATGTAGGAAGGGTCCAGTGATGTCCTTCAGGTGGGTCAACACCAGTCTCTCGAATGATTTCATTTCAAGTCCTGTGATTTTTGGTTTCTTTGGGACAGGAATGATGATTGAGTATTTGAAGTTGCATGGGACTTCACAGTGCTCCAGTGATCTATTGAAGATCTGTGTGAAGATGGGGGCCAGTTGGTTAGCACAGGATCTGAGACACGCGAGTGAAATGCCATCATGGCCTGAAGCTTTCCTCGTCTTTTGTTTCCGGGAAGACATGGCACACCTCTTCTTCACAGGTCATAAGTGCAGGTTGAGTGTCAGGAGATGTCGGGTTGCAGGACGTGTTAGCGTTTGTATGAAGTGATGGTCAGAGTGGGTGTGGGGTGTGAAATTGGGTCTTTCAAATATACAGTAGAACACATTCAGGTCGTCAGCCAGTTGTTGGTCCACCACAGGGTTGGGGGGTAAGAGTCCTGTAATTTGTAAGTTGTTTCATGCCAATCCACACTGCCACAGGGTCGCTAGCTGAGAACTTGTTTACCAGCTACTCATGGTATCTTCTTTTAGCCGCTCTGATTTCCTTATTCAGTGTGTTCCTGGCCTGATCGTACAAGAATTTATTCCCACCCCTGTAAGCATCCTCTTTGGCCTGACGAAGCTGCCTAAGCTTTCTGTAAACCACGGTTTGCCAGTGTTAACGTTAAATAAGCCCTAGTAAAAATGCACATATCCTCACAGTATGATGTAACAGTATCTGTGAGCTCATCCAGGTCGGTGGCTCCAGCCTCAAAAACACTCCAATCCGTGCAATCAATACAGGCTTGTAGTTCCAGATCTGCTTCATTGGTCCGTCTCTTTACAGTCCTTACTACAGGCTGATTTTAATTTCTGTCTGTAAAATGGAAGAAGATGAACTAGACAGTGATCGGAGAGTCCCAAAGCTGCTCCAGGGACAGAGCGATACGCATCCTTTATTGTTGTGTAGCAATGATCCAGGATGTTCCTGTCTCTGGTTGGGTATGTAATGTGCTGTTTATATTTGGGCGGTTCATGTGCGAGATTTGCTTTGTTAAAACCCCCAAGAATAATAACAACTGAGTCCGGATATTGTTGTTCCATGTCTTCACTGTAGAGATGGTGTGTCTTGAGGCATAGGAGGTTTTATGTTTGCGCAACACATAGTGCTTTGAGTTTTGGCCAAAATCTCGGTCTCATTTGACCACAAACCTTTTCCCATTTGGCATGCTTTCACTCTCATGCTCATGCTTTTAGATGGTACTTTTGAAGTAACCACTTCTTTCTTGCCACCCTTCCATACAAGCCAGTGTCATGCATTGCTCTTGATATGGTTGACTGGCGCACTATTAATCCACTCCCAACCACTGAACTCTGTAGCGCCTTCAAAGTGATTGTTGGCCTCTCTGACAAGTCTCCTTCTTGTTTGAGCGCTGAGTTTTGAGGGGTGGCCTGTTCTTGGCAGCGCCTGGGTGGTGTGATGCAGATTCCTCTTCCTGATTATTGAACCAACTGTGCTCTTTGTGATATCCAAACACTTGGATATTATTTCCGATCCTTTCCCCGATCTATACATTTGTATTCCTTTTTCTCGAACTTCTGTGGAATGCTCACTGGCCTTCATTTTCCTTCAGATTCACAGCCGGACCAATGAGCCTTCAACAATGAGGTTTTTATCCAGAAAATATCACAGAACCTTGATGATTCACAGGTGGATGCCAATGGTAAGGTAATTCCGTCCTTGTTAGGGCAATTTCTTTCATCTGTGTAAACCGGGAGCTTCCACAGCACAGGGGTTGAACATGACATTTTTTCTTAAAAATATTTCTGAACATAAATTCATAAACATAAATTCAAAAGAAGATTTTTTGCAGTGTTTTTAAAATAAAATATCAAAATTCAACGTACCATTTGTAATTCAGTACTATGAGAGAATTGCTCAATGGTCTGGATTCTTTTGCAAGGCACTGTATATATCCCCCCCCCCCCCCCCCCCCCCGCCCCCCCCATTTTAATATAACATGAGGAATTGTGTTTTTATTTATTAATTTATCTCTCAAAATCTACCATCACAACCAATAGCTGTCAAAATTCATTAGCGAAATATATTGCTATCCATAGCGATGGGGTCAATCTTAACCAAGCTCTTAGCTTAAAAACAGATTTTTAACATTGCCCCAGCTGTACACATGTGTGTATAACAGCTTTATTTTAAAATACTTCAAAGTTTTCTCTTTTTTTTTTTCCTATTGCAACAACAGATTGCAAAAAAAACCAAACATATGAATGTAGGACTGTTATCTGTTAGTCAGCAGTATGAAGCGTTAGTTGTTAAATTGCAATCTGGATCGTTCAGGACTTCTGAGTATGAGGTTTTGAGATATGGGAGTTCTTCAGTTACACCCTCTCTGTCCTTAATTCTAAATCAATTCTCTCCACCTGCTGTCTCAACCCTGGAGGCTGCTCAACTATTACCTCCCCACTTCTTAACAAGTCATTTGAGTCAGCCTATGTATATCTACCCCTTAAAACTGCTGTGCATACATTAATTCTCCAGAAGACTGGTTTTAGTCTACTACAAACCTATTCTGTTTGTTTTATCCAATCACTTTACAGTTTAGGGTCCATCCACTATGTAGCACTGAATCATCTTTCAAGAGTTACCATTGATCTCTTGCTGTCTACTCTCGACTCGGAATGCTCTAGACATTTTCATTTTGCTTATTGTCGCATTTGATACGGCTAGCTATCTCATCTCAGAAATAACTGGTGATGGAATATTGGGATTTCTGTCACTGCTCTGGCGTGGTTCACTACCCCATCCTGTCTCACTGGCAAGTATCCATTTGGGAAACACAAATCTTCAAGGTGTGCCCCAAGGATCAATCCTTGGCACCTTCATCTTCATCATCAGTAGTGTTCTTTCATTTAGTCTGAATCTTCAGGACTTTTTCAGTCGTAGGTCTTTCTCTCTCTCTCTTACCCTTGTCACAAGTTATAACAAGTTAGGAATAAATTTCTTAATTGAAATCTTGATGGAAACTCTTCTCTCTAGAATCTTTACATATTCCAATTGAGTTAATGCTAATTTGTTAACACAGTTAATGTTAGGCTCTCATCTATCTATCTATCTATCTATGTTATTGTGTGATCTTTGATTCTACATTCATAGAGATAAGTACAATTTTTCGCAACGTGAGAACTGTGGAACGCTATGAAACGATTAATAACGCGCTCATAGAAGTTTAAACGATATTCAATCTCAAAATCGATCTAGGCGGCACTAAGTGTAATACAGTTATCGAAATACAAAATGGGCTGAAAATGATTCACTGAAACTGAAGAAATGATTGCTTCGATGCTGGATATGAAGGGTCGTGTTGTTATGGTACAAGCCGACTGGTGTGCTGCTAAACTCCCCCCAAGAAGCTTTGTGTACTTCCAAACCAAACACAGTGCTTCATTGTAGTCATAGAAACAGCTTTCAATAGCTGCGGTCTTACATTACATCTGCCCGTAAAACCAGTTTCAGCTGCTCGGGCTGAATTGAGTGTGTGAAAGCAGTGTGGGAGAAAACTCTTTGAGGCATGAAAATCTCAACAAACTTCAAAGTGTTTTCAAAGAATAAGAGCACCAATTGTCACACAGAGATTAAAATTTGACCCCCGATTTAATTCTATCTATCTCTCCTACTACTTCTACTAGTCTTGCATGGTATGTACCGTATAAACAGCAAGCCACTGTATGTTTTTGAACTGTGTAATGTGTCTGAGGAACAAGCGTAGAAGAAGGTGCTAACTAAACAATTGACCAGTGTCACTCTGATAAACAGGGCGTAAAGGAAACCTGACCTTTCTAGCGCTGTTAACAGGGCTGCATTTTTATTTTAGAATGTTTTTTTTTTCTTTTATAGATTTTCCCACCATTTTCTCCCCAGTTTAGTCACCTGCCAATTCCTACCCATCAGCCAGCTCTCCTCTATCATACAAAACCTACCAAATGGAGAGGGTGAAGGCTAAACTGTGCTTCCTTCGAGACACATGAAAGCAGTCAACTGTATCTTTTCAAACTGCTGCTCATGTCACGGGGCACACGTGGAGGAAAGTGCTATCTACCCTTTCCCACATACCTGTCCTCACAGACACCCAGGATTAGCCAGTGTCACTGGGATTGACAGGGGTGAGAGTATGCCATCAATCCAATATCGAGAGCACGTCCGATTTTGCTCCCTCGACACCTCGTTCGAGGCAACGGCGAGATGTGAACGTCGCCTTTTTTGCCTCATATCTTACTCCTGTTCGCACTAACCACTCTCATGGATCTTCTCTTCTCTGCAAACGAAATCAGGCTTGCCAGTCGTTGTAGTCGTGGTAATGCAGTACGGCAATGTGGGGTTTTTTCAAAACGCAGAAAGTCTCTGTATTCTCACGGCCTAAAGACTATCTGCATTTGGAAAATACCTGCATTACTGTACTATGCTACAGAGTAACTTGCAAGCCCATTGTGTCTAATCCTATGTTGTGAAAGGCATAAACTTTACACATGAAGCATCGAATGTGCGATATATTAGAATACACTGGTACAGAACATGACATACATGAGCATGTGAGTAAAACTTGCTATGCAATGCATGGACATCAATGTGCTGAGATTCAACATAGAGAAAGTCCTGCAAATACATACATACATATATATACATACATATATATATATATATATATATGTATGTATATGGAAAGGGTTCACTTACTTTTTCCACTGCCATTTTGAATGTTGAATGAGTGTGTTCAATAAAGACATGAGGGATCCGAATTTATTTTGTGTTATTATTTTAGACACATTATATTTGTCAATACCCTTGACTTAGATGAAGATCAGATCACATTTTATGACAAATCTATGCAGAAAACCATAAAATTCCAAAAGGTTCACATACTTTGTCTTGCCACTGTATATATATATATATATATTTGAGATCGGGTTGGCCTGAAAGTAAAAACTGCTCATTGCTGTGACATTTTTTTTTCTCAGAGACACCAGTACTCATGCACTCCTCTAGTCCTCTCCATCCAGACAGCACGACAGCAGCTCTCTTCTGTGGCAACTGTGGCAGATCTACAGATTATCATGCTTAAACACATTTTACCCAACAAGCTGCAGTTGCTCCACACCACTTTTCAGTACACGCTGGCTGTGACTCAAGCATTACAAAGGCAAAGGGTGAAGCATTCATTACTGTGCCAGCAGCAGTCGAGCTAGGATTTAAAATCTTGCTCGGGCAAGACCGTACATCATATAAGTATTTCATTTTGTGGGGTTTAGTGCCCTGCTGTTCAGAGCAAACAATAGGTTCGTGTGTGTGTGTGTGTGTGTGTGTGTGTGTGTGTGTACCTGGTTGCTGGAAGTCAGGAGCTAATTCTCTTGCTATAGCCCTTGCAAGATCTGACTCCTGGTCAGCAGCAACTGCAGCCTGGTCTGCTGATTCACTCTTTGTTCTGGCATGGGTTGTCCTGATACACACACAAACACACACACACACGCAAACACACAGAATTCATTAGCTAGCACCATAGATATACATATTAAAGACACAGGCACCTGACGATTCTATACGCAGTAATATGAAGCCACTTAGACGTCATACTATTCCTTCTTTTCTGCTCTGTTAAATGAACGATAGTCTACAGGCATAAGGTAAACACACACACACACACACACAAAAAATCCAAAGAGGAAGAGATCCTGAATGTTAGCCACACAATTCATCAGTCATCACAGTGCACAAAAAAAAAAAGAGTTCATATTTCAAGTATATGCATTTTAACTGTTGCTGGAAATAGACATCAGTGTGGGTGTGTTGTGAATGGTAAAGTCCCGCCCACACCACCATCTGACTAATCTGATTAATGGCTCTGTCCCAAATGCTAGAATTCATGTCTAGTTAAGCGCTCTTACTCTAACGTCTACCATTTTAAGAAACGTTAAACGTTTATGTTTTTAGGGTCCTCACACTGTGTCCTTAACACATTGACGTTAACAGATACGACAAACGGGATAACCGCTTTGTTCTTTTGCTAAATGTGTGATTGCTTGGGTGTGCAGACATTCTGTCACAGATCTCTCCATCTGTCAATTACAGTTGTGGATTTTATTTTATTTTATTTCATTTTCTGCCATATTCGCCAGTTAGTGAAAAGGCTGCAATAGCAATAGTGATGACGTTCCTTTTTATAGTGACTCTTCGGACGTAGTATTTCCATTGGGACGTAGTACTGTCCCAGACCACATATACACTTATATACTCAGTAAACACAGTATACACCCGGGAACATCTGTGCACCTGCTCATTCATTCATTCATTCAGCCGATCACATGTAATAAAAGCACACAGATACCGGGCAAGAGCTTCAGTTCATGGCGACGTTCACATCAAACACCAAGGTGTGGAAAAATATCTTATATATAAGGCGTATACAAAAAAGCAAACCGATATTTCTTTCTGAACTGCTTCTTGTGTAATGTCAAGTGGCCGAAAGTGCTAACTGGACAATTGGCTAGTATCATTCTGATTGTTTTATCTGTGTATGTTCCATCCATCCATCCATCTTCTATACCGCTTATCCTTTTCAGGGTCACGGGGGGGAACCTGGAGCCTATCCCAGGGAGCATCGGGCACGAGGCGGGGTACACCCTGGACAGGGTGCTAATCCATCGCAGGGCACAATCGCATACACACTCACACACCCATTCACACACTACGGACACTTTAGACACGCCGATCCTCCAATTTCTTCCCAATTTGGTCACTTGTGAAATCATACCTGGATGTACCAAATGATGTGAAAGACAGAAAGCCAATAGATGGAATGATTCAAAAAACAACAACAACAACAAAGCATCCAGTAAGCAGCAGTTCTGCAAGCCTGGTTGATGAGCGAGGCCGGAGGAGAATGACCAGACTGGTACAAGCTGACAGGACGTCTACAGTAACTCAAATAATCACTCTTTACAACTGTGGTGAGCGCGTCACACCTTACACATCAAACCTTTCAGAAGAAGAAGACCACATTGGCTTCCACTCCTGTCAGCCAAGAACAGGAATCTGAGGCTACAGGGTGCACAGGCTCACCGAAACTGGACAGTTGAAGACAGCAGCAGCAGAAGAGCAGTCACCTGCTCTATTTCCAATCGTCAACAGTCCAGTTTCAGTTAACCAGAGTCTCAGATTCCCCAGCTCAGTATTGTATAGGTAGCGCGATATTCCAAACGTAAAAGCTGTCTGTAACGTGTATAATCTCGTGTCTGTGTGTGTGTGTGTGTGTGTGTGTGTACGTGTGTGGCTGCAAGCCTGTAACCATGACTAAGGCACCATTAGTATTAGAAAAAACATGACCTGAATTTGGTTGTGGGAAGCAGTTGGAGGGAATGAATTTTGTGTGTGTGTGTGTGTGTGTTTCAAACACAATGCCTTTTAACTGCATTTTTAATTCCCTCCCCCCTTCAGCAAGACCATGTATTATTGCTCTTTGGGTTTGGCAGGTCTGCATATTGGTTGGTGTTTGAAAGGTCAATGGCAAACAGGGGCAGAAATATTAAAACTTATTTACTGCTTCTGTGAAATTTGAAGACCCAAGGAAACGACAAGGCCGTAGACAATTGTCTATTCTACCTATACCTGTTGCCAGTGTGTGTGTGTGTGTGTGTGTGTGTTTTGCTGCATGTCCCATAGCCCCTGCTTTGGTCAAATCCAGGTCTTGCTTTTATGAATAGACATGAGGAGTTATGTTAAAGCACATAATCTGGTCACACGCACGCACACACACACACACACACACACACACACACACACACACACACACACACACACACACACACACACACAAGCACAGATGCATATACACATTTAATCTGCTTTAGCCAGCAAACTACTTCAGGATCATAGCTTAAAGTCAGTAATATAAATTCAATCACATTATACAGTGCTGTGAAAAAGTATTTATCCCATTCTGATTTCTTCTTTTTTTGTGTGTACATATCTCATACTAGATTGTTTCAGAAATTAAAATAAAATCTAAGTTCAAACAAAGGCAGCCCGAGTAAACACACTGTGCCAAAGTCGAAAGAAATTCCATTAATGATAAGGAAGAAGGTGATGGAAATACAGCAGTCTGGGAAGGGTTACAGAGAAATTTCAAAGGCTCTGGGACTCCAAAGGACCACAGTGAGAGCCGTCATCTCCAAATGGAAAAACACTCAGCACAGTAGTGAACCTTCCCAGAAGTGGTCGATCTTCCAAAATTCCTCCAAGAGCTCAGCAACGACTCATCCAGCAAGTCACAAAAGAGCCAAGGACAACATCAAAGGACCTACAGGTCTCTCTTACATCAATACAGTTCACTGTTCATGACTCCACTATCAGAAAGACACTGGGCAAAAATGGCATCCATGGAAGAGAGGCGAGGTGAAAACCACCGCTAACCCAGAAGAACATTAAGACTCGTCTGAATTTTTCCAAAACACACCTTGATGATCCTCAAACCTTTTGGGAGAATGTTCTGTGTACTGATGAGTCGAAAGTGGAACTGTTTGGAAGACAGGAGTCCCGTTACATCTGACATAAACCAAATACAGAATTCCACAAAAAGAACATCATAACTACGGTCAAGCATGGTGGTGGAAGTGTGATGGTGTGGGGATGCTTTAATCCTTCAGGACCTGGGCAACTTGCAGTAATTGATGGAAACATGAATTCTGCTCTCTACCAGGCTGCCTTCTTCCACTGCTCCATGGTCCAGTTCTGATGCTCAGCTATGGGCACTCCGCGGCTACGCAGCCCCATACTCGGCATGCTGTGACGCACCGTGTTCTGACATCTTTCTATCATAGCCAGCATTAACTTTTTCAGCAGTTTGTGCTACGGTAGCTCTTCTATGGGGTCGGACCGGACGGGCTAGCCTTCACTCCCCACGCACATCAATGAACCTTGTGTGCCCATGACCCTGTCGCCGGTTCACCGGTTGTCCTTCCTTGGACCACTTTCGGTAGGTACTAACCACCGCATACCAGGAACACCGCACAAGACCTGCCCTTTTGGACATGCCCTGACCCAGACGTCCAGCCATCACAATTTGGCCCTCGTCAGAGTCGCTCAGATCCTTCCGCTTGCCCATTTTTCCTGCTTCCAACATCTACATCAACTTCGAGAACTGACTGTTCACTTGCTGCCTGATATATCCCACCCCTTGCCAGGTGCCACTGTAATGAGATAATCAATATCATTCACGTCACCTGTCAGGGGTTTTAATGTTATGGCGGGTCAGTATACGGTTACCGGCCATTTTATTACGAATACATGAACGGCTGCTCATTCATGCAATCATCCAATCAGCCGATCATGTGGCAGCAGAATAATGCATAAAATCATGCAGGTCAAGTGCTTCAGTTAATGTTCACATCAAACGTAAGATTTGGGGAAAATGGGATCTCAGTGACTTTGACCATGGTTTGAGTATTTCAGAAATTGTTGATCTCCTGAGATTTTCACACACACACACACACACACCAGTCTCTAGGGTTTGCCAAGAATGGTGTGTAAAAAAAAATAAAAAATAAAAAAATAAAAACCTCCAGTGAGTGGGATTTATGCAGGTGGAAATGCCGTGATGAAAAAGGCCACAGGAAATTAGCCAGACTAATTGGAGCTGACAGGAAGTCTACAGTAACTCAAATAAACACTCTTTACAGTCATGGTGAGCAGAAAAACATCTCAGAAATCACAACATGCCAAACCTTGGGGTGGATGTCCTTCAACAGCAGAAGACCACATTGAGTGAATGCTCAGTTTCAGTCAGCCTATGCCCCAAACAATCTGAAAATCATCAGTCAATTGTACTTTTCTGATGAGCATGACAAATGTCAGACATTTTGTGAACTAAGTGGAGCTCTGTTCTCAGTAATTAAGAATTCCCTCACATATATTAAAATGCATGAGAGGCCAGCGGTCTGGAGTGTCGTTCTGAAATAGATCATTCAGTGAGGAAATTTTCACACACATGGCCGTCTGTTGGATTTTCACACCACACAAAAAGCCATTTCTTAAAAGAGTGAAGCTGACATGTGTCCCAAATCCATACCCTACCCACTATTTAGTGAGAAGACCATTTTGAGAAAATCAGGCATGTTTACAGTCATATTGGAGGATAAGCGGACGTAGCGCTTGCGAAACAGCCTATGACTGATTTTATTCTTCCGTCAAAGTAATTCATGGGTTTTTCAGCTACAGTTTACGTGCTAGTTCTATACCACTTCGGCTACTTCCACTACGTCCACACTGCCGTTTTTAAACGTTTTTAAAAAATTGCTCGTCCACACCGAAACGTCTGAAAACGCTTACACCACTATACTGTGCGTAGGTAAAATCGTAAGGATATTTGGCCTGTGACGTTTCCTTGAGGAGTTTATTTAAAAATGCAATCTGAAGCTTGTACAAAGTGGCATCGATCTCTAACAGCGCTATCAAACTGGATGGCAGCACAACAACCGCACTCCACCATCGTCCACCATCTTGTTTGTTTTGAGATGACTGCGTCACACGACTAAAACACTTTTAAGTTCCACTTTTTGAATTAAATTACCGGGGAAAAAAAAAACGAACTTTTCTCACGATATTCTACTTTTTTTGAGATGTACCTGTCTACCACAAAACAACCATTAGCATGCACGCGAGTCACCTTAACAGGGGTGTAAGTAACTCTTTAATAAAATACTCTTTAATAAGGCTGTGGAAAAAAAAGGTGTGAATTAAAAACTCAGCTGATCGTTAGAAAGTATTTTGAATATCTGTAATTTCACTGTCATTTTTGTTACTTCAGGGTTATTTTCTCACTCAAGCAAGCATTTTGGTCGGCTTTGTTTATCGTTTGGGGTGGAGTCGTTTTTTTGTACAGTAGGTTTTAAAACTGAGGCTGTTATGACTAGATTTACATTATTAATAGCCATTACGTGATCCGAATGAACCCTAGTTAGCCTATAAAATGCTGCTGCAATCTAACGACAATTATATTGATTTTATATCCTATAAATATATATTAAAAAATTTTTTAAAAAGAGCTCAAGACTTGATTCACTTTAATGATTTAATAATAGAAACTCATAATGCTAAATTAACATAATCCAAATAGTCAACAGGTTTATTTCTCTCTTTCTCTCTCTCTCTCTCTCTCTTTTCCACCCACAGATTCTGGAAAAAAACGGAGTGTGTAACAAGGATCACCATGGCAACACTGTAGCGTCCATGCACGGACATTGTCTCTCTCTTTCACACATACAAACACACACTCCTTCCGATGTCCTGAACTGAATTCAACACCCGGTATTCACAGATTAAACCCGGTGAAGGAAAGGTCACATTGCCTGGCAACACGTGCATGTGTGTGTGTGTGTGTGTGTGTGTGTGTAATTGCCCAATCAAGCCTCGCCCACTTCCATTTTACTCCCCCCTCAATAGAATAGCACAGGATGGCACTTGGTTTTCCAGCTGATTGATCCAAATCACAAAATAAACAAACCCATATGGTCAGACCCACCCCACACACCCCCAACACACACACACACACACACACACACACACATTAGCACTGTGGTTGAAACAAAACGTTTCTGAGAACTGCACTTCCTCAGGGGTAGCTGTGTCAAATTTAAAAGCACATACAGGACTAGCAAACAATACAAATCCAGGTCCTTATACCGTAGGTCACTCTGATTTGCTGTCAAATAAGACCTCCAAAAAAAAAAAAGTGCTGGCGCAGGTGTCACAGGTTCGCTGCGCTATTCATAGAGCCCTAAGAATTTTTAAGGGGTTTGCTGCTGAGAAATATTTTTGTACAGTAATGCACGCTCAGCACAGTATCACTGTCCAAGACCACCACAGTCCGTAAACTAACACACACACACACACGCGCACGCGCACACTCAACTTTTTAGGTTAGAGTAATAAAAAGCAACATTTTATCCCTTTTACGTTTCTGTTTACTTACAAAGCTGAACTTTAAATATGACTCCTATTAATAACCAGCTATAACATTGCTCTCAGCCCCAGTCTGTTTAAGACGGCCATACGTTCGTGTCTTTCGCGTTCAGTTAGGTGAGTTAGCAATAATGTAAATTTGAGCATTTTTAGAATTTTAGCATTAGCCCGATTGTATTTCGCAGATTCATTAGAGCGTTGTCAGCCAGGTGTGCTACTTCAGCAGTTGCAGAAAGGTTACAGAAAGGAACACTCCTTAAGCCGGGCACTTAAACGACGGTCGAATAATTGTGTTGATGAGAAGACTTGTGGTATTAATGATTTCAGAAGATTAATGCGTTCATCAGAGTATAATTTTAGTTGGGCAGAATTTGTTTCTTAGTAATTTCCCAATACGTGTGATGAAAATGCTGATGTTCCCAGTGGTTCCGTCTCACTCCTACCGCCACTGTGCCTTTACATCATCCGTATAATATACAATAACTGGACAAATTCACAAGGCACCAAAGCAGAAATTATGAAAAAAGAAATATAAAAAATATTTTTAAAAAATAAAATAAATAAATAAATATATATATATATAAAAATGCAATCCAAGGTAATATTTTGGAGTAGAGAGTGAAATGTATACAAAGTATACCGAATGACACATATAACAGTACATCCATTAGTGACCTGCTTTACCTGTACAGATTATGGCATCAGAATCACAAACATGTTTCCGGGTTCAGTGTGTCACGTGAAATCTGATATAAGATTATTTTAAGAGGGTGATAATCAGAGAGAGCGTCGTTTCTACATTGTTCTGATAAACGTCTGAAGGCTAGCTTGCGGAGATCGTCTTACCAAGTCCGCTTTAACGATATTCTAGCAGCTTCCCTGACTGAATAACCGAACCCTCACACCGCCGCTGCACTGTTATACGGCATTCGATGTTGTCCTCTTTCAGAGGCACTGAAAACCATCATATTGACGCGGATGATTATTAGAACAATGATTTTTCATTTTGTTTCACACCGACAGTACACCGTGTATTCTATACGGCATCGCTAACACGCATTTCTAGCAGGCAGAGAGGGAAAAAAAATGGGAAAGAGACAATAGTTTTGGTGTGAGCACTACTTCATAATTAGCAGCTCCGAACAGTTTACCATGGTCCTGCCTTTTTGTTTTGGTTCGCAAGACCAAGACTTATGAATTCGCAGGTCCTAGGTAAAGACAATACAATGCAAAAGTAAGCACTACCAGAAGCAAATGCAAGTCCTGCGCCCTTTGCAGTCCGTCGAACTGGTGTTTCTGGCAGGCAAATTTGATTTCCGTTTAATGAGACGTCGACATATGAATCTGGAATGATTTGCGCTGGTGGTTTTTTTTTTTTTTTTTGCGGGCCTTACTTGCTCGTTTTTGGATTGCCTGAATGTCGGAGCATAACAAATATTTCAAAAACATATATACATGGCAGGGCTGGAGGACATGTCACAAATATATCCAGATACTTAATGGCATTTCTATAATATACAATATGTATCATGAAATGTGTATATATAGGTTTGTTAACCAACTGTCAGCAAAGCATTAGAGCTGCGTTAAAAAATTCTAATAATATTAATAATAATAATAATAATAATAATAATAATAATGAAAACATTTACTATCACAATGCCTGGAATATCTCGGGAGAAAATTTCATCGTGCCAAAATTGATCATGAAATCAATATTATATCATCGTTTTCCCCAGCCCTAATACATCGGTCAAAGAAGAAATGTGTAATCACCCGTAAGCTATCATTATTAAACCCCAAAAAACGTCCCTACATCGGAAAAATGAAAGGAACGGCTTTACCTCTGAACGTTACAAAGTTCCGACACTGGAGACTCCTTCCAAAAATGCAAAATGAACATCTAATGGAAACCCGAGATGTATTAAAGCAAAGACATTAGTATAAACCTGTGATCTGCCTTGCAGCAGCCAGAACTTTCAGAGCTACTGCTATAGAAAATTAATCGACACCTTCTCACAAATTAAATGTTCCATAGCATTGTGATATATACGTGCATATATGGAATGCTATGGAATGCTCTGTAGTTACTAATTCCCCAAATATATGAAACTGCATTCATAATGGGGTTCAGTTGGACTAGACACAACCAGGCCTGATTACTGCAAACCCTGTTCAATCACATCAACACTTAAATAGAACTTTTTCAACAGCATGAAGTTGGTTAAAAGGTTTTTACGGAGTAACACACCACGCCAAATTTGAAAGAAATTCCAGAAATGATGAGGAAGAAGGTGATTGAAATACATCAGTCTGGGAAGGGTTACAGAGCTATTTCAAAGGCCCTGGGACTCCACAGGACCACAGTGAGAGTCGTTATCTCCGAATTGAAAATAACTCGGCACAGTAGTGAACCTCCAAGAGTATAAAAACTACACCATCCAGCAAGTCACAAAAGAGCCAAGGACAACATCAAAAGACCTACAGGCCTCTCTAACCACCGCTAACCCAGAAGAACCTTAAGGCTCATCTGAATTTTTTCCAAAACACACCTTGATGATCCTCAAACCTTTTGGGAGAATGTTCTCTGGACTAATGAGTCGAAAGTGGAACTGTTTGGAAGACAGTGATCCTGATATATCTGACATAAACCAAACACTGAATTCCACAAAAAGATAAGTGGTGGTGGGAGTGTGATGGTGTGGGGATGCTTTGCTGCTTCAGGGTCTGGGTAAATTGCAATAATTGAGGGAAACATGAATTCTGCTCTCTACCAGAAAATCCTAAAGGAGAATGTCCGATCTTCAGTCCGTAAGTTGAAACTCAAGCGCAACCGGATTATGCAGCAAGACAACGATCCAGAGCAGAGGAGTAAGTCCTAGTCCTAGAAGTAAGTGAAAGACTGATCTCCAGTTATCGGAATCGTTCGGTTGCAGTTATTACTGTTAAAGGTGGCACAACCAGGTTTTAAATCGAAGGGAGTTTTCAGTTGGGTGAAAAGTTGTTGAATAACCTTTTCTGCTTCAATTAATAAATAAATAAATAAATAAATAAAAACGGCATTGTGTGTTTACTCGGGTTGCTTTTCTTTTATGTTGCATTTCGTTTTTGAAGATCTAAAACTATTTTGTATGAGATATACACAAAAACAGAAGAAATCAGGATTGGGCAAATGTCATAATTGTATAAAGTACAGTATAAAAAAGTAATATACTTAGATTTACACACACACACACACACACACACACACACTGGCTCAATCAATACTGATGATGTGGTGTTTCACTGTGTACTGGCTTGTGTATTTCTGTCCAGTGGTGATAAGCTGCCTTGCCTTATTTAGTCAGCCGGGGAGTGAGGAGTGTGCTGACACACCACTGCATTTTAAATGCACACACACACACACACACACACACACACACCACAGTAGTGAAGGTGGGGAGCTCCATGCTTATTAGACTCTCTGAGTCCTCTATAAACTTTATTTTTCTTAGAGTTACGTTTCCTTCCAAACATTTCGTCGTTTTGAAGCTCGACTCGGAGGAGAAACCAACGAACGGCGTTCTGTTATGTTTCAATCAACTACCGTTCTGTGAAATATCCTGAACAGAAGCGACGAGATGATGTCATGAAAACAATGTCAGCCAAACACGCAGTCATGGCCGGTCTGAGACACACACTCATTACATCACCATTTATTCCAAACACACAGCGATGGGCTGCATCTTACACCGCTTACTTTCACACTACACAATGTTGTATTACAGAGCAAAGAACCTAGAAAACAGTCAAAATAAATAAATAAAATGATCAAATAGGGCCAGTGGAAACTAGGTACAGCTGGAAGTAAGGGAATAGAAGAAACTAAGTAACACCAGAGACCAGAGGCGTCTGAAACGAGAGAACGTTAACGACGGTTCTTATCAGAAGAGGACGTATGAAAGCGTATGCGGGAACTGAAGAGCTCTCGGGACTGAACCGAGCTTTATTGACATCAAACACTATATCGTCTTCTCTCTTAGTCTTACACTTCCCACATATTACCATGTATTATATTACCAGGAAGTGAGAGCACTTAAAAGAGAGAACACATTAAAAACGGTCCACTTTCCAACACAAATAATGAACAAAAACGGAACAAATGGTTATTACTAATAATATCTTCCGTTAATTGCTAGTCAATACGTGTATATATACGCAACAGATTTTACAGGTAAGATGAATGAATGAATGCGGAGTTAAGCGAATGTTAAACTTCATATTGTGTTAAAGTGGACTGGAGTTGTCTGCGTATCTACGCTGAAGCTGTGTGTGTAACAGAGTGATAGTGTTACATGGAAAACAGATCTGCACGTCCTTCGTGGCCTCACACACATGCTAATCTTTCATCCGACTAATTTCAACAGAAGTCGACTATATGTATAATTAGGACAACTATAATAACAATCAGTATATGTATAATAAGGATAACTATAATAACAATCAGTATATGTATAATAAGGATAATTATCCGTTTATGACTGTAAATTCATTGGTTTCATTAAAATGCTGTTTTTTTCTCTTCTAGATTTGTACTCCTACATTATCATGTGAACTAAACTCATTTAAACATTGATCGTGTTTTAATTGCGAGGCTTTCGCATAAACTTTCCCGGCTCTCGGGGGCTGGAATCTGTGACCTTGTATTTCTCTATACACTATATAACCAGGTTGTCCGTTCTAAAATGATCGCTGAACTGATCTGATCTGATCTTGTCACTGAAGTCACTACAGTGGTTGCAATACGACCAGTCATCTTTTATCCCTATAGAATATTCCTCAAATTATTCCGAGCTCATTTCAAGCGAAAGGCAGGATGTGGATTTTCAGCTTGTGAAACAGCTCATGGAAAACTACACCGTATAAACAACCGCACACGTTTTTTAAAATCCGTTTATGTGGACTGTCCATCGTCCAAGTCCCTGTCAATGAGCTGTTGCTATAGAGACGATAATGTATTAGAGCAAATACATTCATTTATGTTGCGATTAGAGATGCACCAGTGTACCAGTGTAAAGGCTATTTTTCACGCTATCGGCCAACGTTTAAAAACATCCGGCGATCAGGGCCGATCATATCCCGTCGATCGAAAGAGGGCGGGAAAACACGTCGATTTGGTGCTGCGTGTAAAGATGATGTCTGGTGTGTGGAATGACGATAAAACTGCAGCGTGTGATCTCTGTAACCGCCGCACTGATAACACTTGACACCGGAAGTGAGCAGCAGCGAAGCGGGAGTTTCGGCGTCGAGTGAAATTTATTTTCATTGCCGCGCTGCTCGAGCTGAATTAAAGGGCCAGTACACCGTTGAAAGATTTAAATGAAGACGAGTCGACAAAAAAGTATACCTTACACAGAGAAATATATTTGTAGAGTAGTGTATTTCATATCCAGTCAATCGTAATATATAAAAAAGTTTATATTATATAAATACCAGCTTGATGTTCAGTGATGAATGTCAGAAAGCTTGTCCTAGGAACTAATGTTTGATTATCGTTTCGATCATCGTTAGCGACGCGCATTATTAGCGACGCACAGATGACTGCCGATTCTTAAATGCTGCCGGCTATGTTCTGTGTAATGCGTTCATGCAATGTGTGTAAGTACGTATATACGTTTATATCTCGTCAATATGTGTCGGGTAGGTGATTTGGTAATTTCCAATGTTTATATTGTTCAGTTTTATATAATAATAATAATAATAATAATAATAATAATCCATCCATTTTCCATACCACTTAGCCTACACAGGGTGGCACATTCACATACTACGGACAATTCGGAAAGGCCGATCAACCAACATCACATGTTTTTGGACTGAGTGTGGAAACCCCAGAAGCACGGGGAGAACGTGCAACCTCCACGCACACAGGGCACAGAGCACAAGGCACAGGGGGGAGGCCTGATTCAAGCCCCCGAACCTGGAGGTGTCGAAGCAAGCCATTGTGTCTCCCCCCGCCTGTACCACCGACCAGTTTATTTTCCCAAGTTACAAAACAATGCTTCACTTTCTCTTTTTCATATGTTAATATGTCAAAAGAAATGGTTTGTTGAATTGGACACAACAACAACAACAACAACAAAAAAGGGCCATTGTGCCTCACTATTTATTTGAAAAAACATACCCTCAATAATTAGTAGGGTTTTTTGGTTGTTTGAAGATTTGACTCTAAAATCAGCTAGTTATTCTGAACGTCCATCCGTAGTCAGGGCGAACCAGTCAAGCTGTTTTTCTCCCATCCTCATGAGCAAACACGCTCGGTGATCAGCCGGATACATACGTAAAACATAATGCAGATTTGTGCTGAGAAAATGTCGAATGGTTTCTTCATCCCTGAGCTGAACTTTATCCAGGACCTGTGCTGCACTGCATGTCTGAAATGATGCACTGAGCAAAATCACGTGAGATTGTGAATGTTGTGCAGATATAATTTCATATTATATATCATATTATTCTTCAACAGAAAGCAGGAAGCAGGTGTGAAGTCTCAAATTAGCATTTATAATGTCACATAATACTTTTTATTATAGCTATTTAAAGAGGCTGAAGTATTCAACCGACGCTGTACATCTCATTTATTTATTATTACGCTTTTATTTCATTTATTTCCCCATAACAGTGCGTACGGACAGATACTTCACAAATAAGCTTTTGTTGTATTATATTAGCTTAAAAGCGTATATTGAATAATGTTCACAATTAATGGTGAGGTATTCATATACATGACAAAAGTTCTGCTGTAAATGCACACATTTAAGATGTAGTACAATGGATTTACTCTAATTTCATCATCCTTCTAATGACCCCAGTGTGTGTGTGTGTGTGTGTGTGTGTGTGTGTGTGTGTGGTAGGGAGTGTAACCACACTCCCAAGAGGACCAAAAGCCAAGCTGTGTGTGGTTAATCTATCTCAGGTCACACACACACACACACACACACACACACATACATAGCTGGTACGGTGGGTTTGCACATACTGTTCTATAGTTACACATGTCATTCTTTCTTGCGACGCATAATTTATCATGTTGCATTTTGTACATGCTATAAGAAGCCGCAGTGTGTGTCTTTTGCAGTATGCGTGTGTGTGTGTATACATGCTAACCAGGATGGCTTAATCATATCGACTGGGTGATCTCACACACACACACACACGTTTATTGAAGTCAATAACTCAGAGCAGAGAAGTCGTCTTCAGCAGATTTCAGCTCCCTTTAGTCAACGTTCATTATTCTCCTCTGATAAACCACTAATCAATAAACTTTAAACTCCTGCCTCATTCCTTGTACGTTTATCACACTTCCTCATGATCTTATAAGGCAGCATGACTCAGCCGTTATTCCAATTCAAAACATTTGCTAATAGCAAAATGTCGAAAGTCTGTGTATGTGATCATTTCATTCAAGTCCAAACTGGTACGATTATGCCATGTTTAAAAAAAAAAAAAAAAGCAACAATAATCCGTCGGCTAATGCGTTTCCATTTTCTCACTGTCAGAGAGATAGCCCCGTCAATCGAACTTAAAATGCAACAACAACAACAAAAAAACATGGGCATCATTCTTAGGGACAGTTTAATACTTGGCAATGAAGACACGTCACTTGAAACCGTTTTCTTCTTGTCATGGGTTGTAGGAACGCTTGCCCTGCCCATAGAGTTGTAGCTTTCACAAACATAATAAAAAATATTACTCACGCTGACTTTGCAAAATAACTTGTATCGAGTTATTCGCAGGCGTTTACGGCGGGTGCTAGTTTGGCTTAACTACAGTGCACTTTGGAGTTGTACTTTGCAGTTTTGGCGTGAAAGGGAGAAAATGCAAATAAGATTGCACGAGTGTTTTATTTCTGACCACACTGGAGCGTGAGGAAAGGGAAACGCAATAGCAAAATGGATGGGCTGCTAATACTTTTTTTCAATACAGCAGAATATCACCAGACACCAGTTAAGACACTGACAATAAAATGTGAAATTGACATAGCACTTGCGTTTTGTTTAATGTTGGACTATATGTTTTTTTGCAGGTGAATTTGAATCGTGTCTCATAAGGGAACCGCAACTGCAAATACACGTTAGCATTAGCATTTTCTGATTAGCATCTGAATTTGAATAAAGTCTGGGATACGCTTACGTAGTTTTGCATGTTACATTCTTAGTTACGGACCAAAAACAGGAAAGTATAGTTTGTATAGTATGAAAGTTAAAAGAGTAGTTACTGTAGCATAAATAAAATAAAATATTCTAACATGCTATATAACGTATAGAAAAGTTTGTATAATATAATATGATCTATAGTTTAATTAGTAGTATAACGTATAGCATATTCAAATAACAACAACAACAATAATAATAATAATAATGATAACAATAGACTATGGTAGTTAGTACAGTATAGAGTTTAGCATATAATACTCAAAGTATATTCAATTCGATACATTACTCAATAGGGTATATCATACTAAAAGTATAGCGCAGTAGTTTTTATTTTGTTTAAAATATACTACATTTATAGTGTAGCACAGTAAATATACATACACTATAGTATTATACGTAGTACTACATAGTACACTAAGTGTAAGTAATCAATTCCAACACTGCGTAAAGATAAATGATAGTAACGGTAGATATACTGTATCGATTAGGCTAACATATAACGGAATAGAATGGCATAATTTCTCAGCAGTTTATATCATATAGAGCAGGGATTGGTACTAGAAGGATTGGACACAATAGTACTAAAAGTACAGTATGTAGTTAGAACAGTATAAAGTTCTGTATAGGATAGTAAGTTTAGTGTAGTATGCTAAAAGTATACAGTACAGTGATTCAAAGGAAGGTTGTTGGTATAATGCTAGTATAATGTCATACTGTAGACTATATATAGCACGATAGCATGGTATAAGGTACAAGGTAGTAAATGCATATTGCACTATAGTTACACTATATAATATAATTAGTATATATAGTATATACACACTATAGTATAGTGTAAACCAAAGCATATACATTTTTAGTATGATAGTATGCGCTGTATATTATCGGTATACAGTGCACTCGTGAAATGTTCCTCGAATATGAATCAAACCCTGGGATACTACTCTATAAAATGCTACATCAGCGCAGTTTTGCCTGAGCATAGTGCTCAAAAATGGGCTAATCGTGTCTTCTGATTTATAAACATCCTGCGCTGATTCGGTAATTCGCATGTAGCTGTGAGACTTTTCGGTTTTATCTTTAGAGATTTGACAGACTCTATTTACAGAGTGCAGTGCATAAGAAACTGATACATGGAAGGGATCGGGTAGCGGAAAAGCATACAAAAACAAGTCTGTACTGCACATTAGCGTGTGCTGTGTGTTTTAGCTTTAATATATAAGCACTGTTCTTCCTTGAAATCCCCCAAATCCATTTGAAATAATCACCTATACAATGCTTACTGAATGCTTTCATCTGAGTGGAATAGAGGTCTACATTCCTAAAAGATAGTACGATATTCACATAACTAAATATCATTAACTGTTCACATAAAAAAATTAAAATAAATAAAATAAAAAAATAGAAGATGCTGTAGTGCGGTCATATTCAAGCTTGGTATAGAATAGCCATTAATCTGGCAGCACATGCATAACCAGCTCTGCATAACCACAGCCTAATAAAACCCATATTGTCTATAAAATGAGTCAGAAATATCCTTTGGCTCTCGAATGCTAACCTCTTATTTTGTTTGCTCGTATTATGTCACTGCATGTGTGAGTTTTATTAAATGTATTCAGTCACTCTGCTTTGATCGAAAGGTCATTGTAGGCCTTGAATATAAAATGCTACTCTAATGCACCCACTGGCTTTGGAAGTGATACAAAAAACGTGCATACAATAAGGGAAACTCCCACAATTCTCTGTGGACAAATAATGAGAGACCAAAGATCATCAAAGCATTGGCTATACAACATGTGAAAGCAAAACTCTTTTGTTTTTTTGTTTTTATGTCTATTCGTTTGGCAGATGCTGTTATCCAAAGTCCAATCTGAATAGTGCAGTTAATATATAAATAAGAAAGTACTTAATTTTACACAACAACAACAACAACAACAACAACAACAACAACAATAATAATAATAATGGTGGCTTAGTGGTTAGCACGTTCACCTCACACCTCCAGGGTCGGGGGTTCGATTCCCACTGTGGCCCTGTGTGTGCGGAGTTTGCATGTTCTCACCCGTGCTGCGGGGGTTTTCTCCGGGTACTCCGGTTTCCTCCCCCAGTCCAAAGACATGCACGGTAGGCTGATTGGCGTGTCCAAAGTGTCCGTAGTGTATCAATGGGTGTGTGAATGTATATGTGATTGTGCCCTGCGATGGATTGGTGACCCTGTAGGATAAGCGGTAGAGAAAATGGATGGAATAATAATACTTTTGCTTTGCAGTGGTTCTTTGGCAGTCCTGCCATCTTTTATGACGTTATAGCCAAGTTTCAGCCACTGAATATCCTAAATATCCTCTATTACACAACAGCTACCAGTCTGGGAGGGCGAAGCCGGCCGTGCTGCCTCATCGGCTCAAAGCGCTACTCAGGCAGCCGTATGACAGCTGAACAAGTTCAGAGGAGGGCGCAAACTGCCCTGTTCTGTATGATCGTACATCAGCGGTGTCCAATCTATATCCGGACAGATCCAGTGTGGGTACGGGTTTTCATTCCAACCAAGCAGGACCGCACCTTAGTCTATTGAAAGCAAAGGTCAACTAATTGAACAGGTGGACTCAGGTATGGCACCTGCTCGATTGGAATGAAAACTTGCACCCACACTGGCCTTTTGTGGATAAGATTGGTCATACCCACCCTACGCTCAGACTAGCAAGAGAAAAAGCATGCACATGCACGTCATGGAGCTGTGATTCCGCAGACAAGTGACATTTGAATCAGTGCTACAATTTGTGTGGGCCAATGTTTCTTCGGTTCCCCATTCACAGCTTTGTAGATGATTATAGAGACTTTACAGAGAAAACTAAAGCTTGTAAAGAAGCAGCAGGTGGTCGTTTGTGGCTCTGGTGAGTGTATGTAGGTAGTACGGTTAGCCTGCGTGGCTAATCTGCCGATAAAATTAGTAACAATGCTAGCTTAGTGGCTGGCTTAGTGGTTAGCACGTCTGCCTCACACCTCCGGGATTGGGGAATTGAATGCCACCTCCGCCCTGTGTGCATGTTCTCCTCGTGCTTTGGGGGTTTCCTCTGGGTACTCCGGTTTCCTCACCCAGTCCAAAGACATGCGTTGTATTGACTGGCATTTCCAATTTGTACATAGTGTGTGAAAGTGTGTGCCCTGTGATGGGTTGGCACCCAGTCCAGGGTGTCCCTCGCCTTGTGCCCTGAGTTCCTAGGCATAGGCTCCAGGCTCCCCTGCGACCCTGTGTAGGATGGATAGTTAACAACAGTAGCAGTCGCTACACGCACATCAGAGACTAACTACAGTACAAGTGACACGGACGATTGTCGCTTGCTAGTGTGATATAATGTTTGTTATCAGGAAGGAGAAAGGTTAGTCTTCCCAAGCAGACAGCAGGACAATTAGATTCTCTCTGACTCCCGGTGACTGTGGTATCGCTGGGATTTGATCTCCCAAAGAACTCTGTGACTTGGTAGATGCTAGGTTTGAACTCACAACCTTTCAGTTCCTAAGACAGATTCCCAAGTGCAAAGCCATTCAGCACGCTCCTCTATCATCTCTTCTTATATTAGTAAAGGATGAGTCTTACGCAAGTAATTTAATACTGTGAACAAAAAATCTTCCTCATTTCTGCAGCCGACTGAATAAAACCAGATATTTACGGTACCCTCAGGAGGCCACCTACCTTGACACAGCGATTTCCACTTTGGTTCTGGCGACGTTGGCTGCTCTCCTTGCCCCCTCCACTGCTCTGTCCACTTTCTCTTTGGTTTTGGGATTTTTGAGTGGAATGAGTTGCTTCTTTATCCCTCGGACCAGCGTGTTATGTTTGTACTTCCCTTCTTCCCGGGTTCCGTCCTGAAAAATGGTGCAGCCGTATCCGTGCCGCTTGTTGTTCATCCACTCCCCTTCGTATTTGGTGCCATCGGAGCGTTCGCTCACTCCAAAGCCGCTTCGCTTGTCGTTTTTCCACTCTCCTGCGTAGGACTCCGTGACCGTGGCGTCCATTTTGTCCTCTGTGTCTACAATGTCCTCGGTGTCCGTCTTGTCCTCGTCCTCGATGTCGCTCGAGCTGATTCGGCTCATGGGGGAACTGCGTGTCAAGCTGTGCTTGCTCGAAACGGAACTTTTCGATTCAGACTTGCGGAGCTGACGGAGGCTCCCGAACAACGACCCGCGCCGGACCAAAGGGTGTTTTTTCTTCTTACCGTAGACATTTAAGACGAAGCCGCCTCGTGTGTTGGCCGGCACGTTAGAGGCCTCATCCTGCAGCAGCACAGCACCGTTGCTCTGCATGCTTCGTAGAGACGATAGAGAAGTTCGCAAAGGGGAGCGAATGGTCATGGCCATGCCGTACGGGACACTCTGTCTCACGCCGTAACCATGACGCATCCCACCCATCCACTGACCCTGATATGTACCTACAAAACAAGATACATTTGATCATGGTTCTTGATGTTTATGACAATACTGTATTAAAATGTTTTTGTCTCTACGTGTCAGACTGGGCAGCATTTTATGTATAAATGAATCTTGTGAGCATCTCATTTTTGGATTCAGTCAGTCATTCACGCGTTATTCATGTATTCATTTTGGACTTTATATATCACTTTACAGTTTTACAAAATGACCATTTTGCATGTTTGACGTCTTGGAGTTGCAGTTTCACTTAGCTCCCTGGAAGCATTTACTTGTTCCCACCCCCTCAAATCTGTGCATTTTGGCAGCGTAACCAATGACTCATAGTTGAACTGCGTAAATGCTGGTAGTGCGTAAATCACCGTTCGGAATTGCAACGTGAAACTCAAAATGAAAATCAGGATCTGTAACTGTAATACGAAGGCTCCACTCGCAAGACTTATAATCACAACTGCAAATTCGTGAATCTGACTACATAATCGGATCAAATTACAATCTCATCTGAATTACAGTTACGTATGATTACTTTTGATCATAACCCTAACCATGTAATTTGCTACACATAGGGATAATTTACTCAAAGGCTAAACAAAAGTCTTTGTGACTGGAGCTTATATTGCTGCGTGTGATATTTGTGAACTCTCTTTTCACCTTTTGGGGGGGGCCGGGGTTTGTGTGTGTGTGTGTGTGGGGGGGGGGGGGGGGGGGGGGTTAAAACTTAACATACAGTCTAAATTAACTTATAATGCTAACCCACTCACTTATTTAATGCTGTAAATTAAAAAGTGCAACGTTAGCATAGCATAATGAAATTGCATGACGTTAAATTGACTAAAAAACAACCCAAAAAAAAAAAAAAAAAAAGCAAACAACATTTTTGGAAAAAAATACATTTTACTCATAATTTACTTAAGTGGTATTTAGATATTTACTCAGGAATAGAACTGACACTGGGACAATATCGGCAAATTCAGTGGACCAATACTGGGTGCCAACATTGGCCCAACATAATTTTGTCCATTGGGCTAACGTTGGGCCACCAGGGCTGACTTTCAGCCACCCCGACTGAAAAACAAACAAACAATAGAAACCCTCACAGAATTTGCAATGGTTTTAATGGTTATAATGGGAATTGTATTGGTTGTAATGGGAATTCTAATGTTCCCATGGGGGGTCTCTACAGATAATCTGTTGCCTTCTATTGGTGGCATGTTATGTCTAGTGGATACCATTATGGACCAGTAATGGTAATGGTTTTAACGGTTATCTGATGGTTTGTAATGGTATTTGTAGTGGAAACCATTAGAGTTTCTGTTTGTTTTTTTTCAGCAGGGACCTTTTAATCCATCTTGCCAACGTTGGTACACCTTGTAGGCTACAAAAAGCTCAATATAGGTGCTTATTATAGCACTTATTATACTTATTATTTTTAAAACTACACTTCAAGTGGGTGGACACATCAGTGCTCATCTCTACTCACCCCCATCCTCGTAGGTTTCCACCCCGTATCCGTCTTGCAGTCCGTTATTCCAGGTGCCATCATACCTGGCGGGTGACTCCCGGGTCTGGCGGACTCCGTAACGGCCCTTGAACCCGTGACTCCACTCACCTCGGTACTCCCAGCGTCCTTTGCGCTCCACGCCGAGCCCGTGCCGCTTGCCGTGCGCCCAGTAGCCCCGGTACGTGTTGCCGCTGGGCCATGTATAGACACCGACTATCTCAAAGCCGTAAGACCACGCGCCGCTGTACTCGCCCTGGCCGCGCGGCCCCGTGCACACGCCGTGCCCGTGCGCTTTCCCGCCCTCCCAGCCGCCGCAGTAAGTGCCGCCATC
This sequence comes from Ictalurus punctatus, assembly GCF_001660625.3. Taxonomy (NCBI): domain Eukaryota; kingdom Metazoa; phylum Chordata; class Actinopteri; order Siluriformes; family Ictaluridae; genus Ictalurus; species Ictalurus punctatus. The sequence continues at coordinate 3,643,784 of NC_030438.2, read as the reverse complement.
GTCGAAGTCGAACCGGCCGCCCGTCATTCAGAAATGAATAATAATCCTTTTTGTTGTTGTTTGTTGTTGTTGTTATTGGTGTTGTCTTATTTTTTTTCCTTTTCTTTTCCAGCGTGTTTTTAATTTCCAGGATGGACAATAAATAAACATAAGCAAATAAACATTAACAGGAGAGTGTGAAGATGGATGTGAGGCGGCTGGCAGGGTTGGAGGGCGAGTGTGCGTGTGTGTTTTGGGGAGTGTGTGTGTGTGTGTGTGGATGGCAGACGGAGCGCTAGTGATGAATTCGGGGTTGCCAGATTGATTTCGTTTCTACTCTTAAGGCACCTGCTGTCAACAGGTTTACTCATATGATTCAGTTTAGTTGCGCTTTTGCGATAGAAATCTATAAAGTTACACGATATGGATTAGTGGTTAGCACATTTTCCTTGCACCTGCAGGGACGGGGTTCGAATCCCGCAACTGCATAGTGATCGTTTGCCAAAAATGATTAGAGAATTAGAGTGGCTTAATGGTTAGCACGTTTGCCTCGCACCTCCGGGGTTAGGGAGGGGAATCACGCCTCTTGCCCTGAGCACGCGGGGCTTGCATGGTCTCTTCGTGTTTCGGGGGTTCCTCCGGGTACTCCAGTCCAAACGCATGCATTGTATGTATCTTGGCATTTCCATGGAGGCGTGTATGTGTGTGATTTTCCCCTGCGATGTGTTGGCACCCCTCCCAGCGTGCCATGAGTCCCCTGGGATAGGCTCCAGGTTCCCCTCGACTCTGTGTAGGATAAGCGATATGGAAAATTGATGGATGGATGGATAAATCCACCTGTCCACCTGTCAGAACACGATTCTAGTCGCACAAAACTAACCAAAAGTGACCAATCTGGCAACCCTAGTTTTGTCAACGAATCAGCTCTTTTTAAACGACTCTTTGAGCGTGAGTCAGGAGAACTGATTCACGAATCGAACCGTCTTTTCTGAAAATCTCTTGTCATGCCTGTATGCAAGATTATCAATTTGTTGGTATGTTTTATTAATGTGAATTGGTCATGTGAATGTAGGTGGATAGCTATTAAAAGAGATTTCATTCTGAGCCATACAGGTGCCGTTTAGGAAAAAGCAGTAGGTACAGCATGACCTGTACTGAAATGTCCAAAAATGACTTATTGATGCATTTTAGTCTGTTAGTCTATAGTTAGTAATATTAATAGTAATACTTTACATGAATACATATTTTAATAAACATACTGGTGTATATCATTCCACAGCAATCAGCTGAACTACCCAAATAATATCATGTCACTAGACTGATGAAGCAGAATAGTTTTAGTCACAACCCTGTTTTGGTGGTATATATTTTGTGGCCTGGAATATTATATATTAGGAATATGGTGCATGAAAAAATACATTACTGGTAGTGGTAGTCTTATTACCTGTCACTATAGTAAACAAAACCACATACAAACAACTGCCTTCGTCTTAGTGGTTAGCATGTTTGTCTCACACTAGGGTTGGAGGTTGGGGGTTCGAATCCGGCCTCCGCCCTATACGTGTAGAGTTTGCATGTTCTCCCCGTGCTCTCCTCCGGATACTTGAGTTTCTACCTCCAGTCCAAAGACACGCGTTGTAGGCTGATTGGCATTCCCAAATTGTCCACTGTGTGTGAATGTGTGTGCGATTGTGCCCTGCGATAGGTTGACACCTTGTCCAGGGTTTTCCCCTGCCTGTTCCCTGGGATAGGCTCCAGGATCCCGCACAACCCTGTGCTGGATAAATGGTCTGTAGAATGGATGGATATATTTATATAATCTACAATGGCCAACAATTATTTAGGCAAAATAATGCAAGACCATGTTATTATTATATGGATTACTGCTTTAAAATAATACACTGTAGGATTAATTTCACTGTCCATTGTTTTATTATTATGAAAAAAAATTATGACAAAATGTACAGCTCATATATCTCTATGTTATATAAGGACAATGTCACAGCAACATACTTGCATTATAAATCCAAAAGCATACTTGAAGTAACAGAACCACAAAACTATAAGAAGTCTCTGTAGGTTTTGTTATCCTCATATCTTCATGGTACCAGCCACAATGATCAACTTCAAAAAATTTTTTTTTATCAATTTCCTGTCCATATACAGCAGGACAAATTCATGTGCTGTAAACAGGATTATGCAACATGCAAAATGCCTGATGGTTGTAAGATACGAGTGCAAGATTACAGTCTGAGTAAAAACAAAAAGTGCAGCTCAATACAATAAAACAATAAGCCACACAGGACAGTGCAAGACTATTTAGTGTAAGACAGACGTGCTTGCTTATGGGTTTTAAATCTAAAACATAATTAAAACAACATAAAAATTTGCATTTTATTCTGTGTGGTCATGCATATTTCTTCTTTTAGCAGCATTTTATAAGTTCAGTGTCTAATTGTTTTTTTTTTCTTTATACATATTTATATGCTCTTAGCTATGTACAGCACTTTGGCCAACTTTTGTTGTTTTAAATGTACTTTATAAATAAAATGTACTCATGTCCTTACTATTTCATTAACATTTCCAGTTAGTGGTGACACACAGGTGTGCTATACATGCTAGCCAAGCAGTCAAAGTACAGTATAGACATTTAATTACACACTGTCTTTAATATTTCAGTTTTTTTTTTTATATAAGTTACCTGTATAAACTGTGACCTTAATTTTGATATTTCACTCCATATTTAGCTTAACAAACTGCTGTAAGGTTATTTCAGTAGAGAATTTCAGTGAATCCATCATTCGTGTTAAAAGTGAGTTATATTAGGGTATGTCATCGTATTGTAAATTATTTTTGATACACAAAGTATGTTCAGAAGCTAAATATTTTAATCCACCCCCCGTCAGACCAGAAACATATAAAGAGGTGCTCCATAAACAGCTATAGGTTCTCTCCAAACAGTTATAAGCTACATTACAAATGCTTTAGAATAGCTATAGGGTCATTCCATCTCAAGTGGTCCAATGCAGGTTGCTCGACTGTTTTTAATTTTGCTTTCTGTGTTGTTGTTTTTTTGTGATTACCTCTATGTATTTTCATTGCAAAATCACCTTTTTTAAATTAATTAATAATTTTTAAAATTTTGATTCGGTTTAACTATGATGACCATCTTTGTGTCGTGGAACACAACAAATTTTTGTTATACAGCTGTTTACGGAAACCTCAGTATCTCGGCTCAGGATGGGCCTAGCTCCTTGGAACAAAAACTGATCTCTAGAGCACATTAAGAGGTATATGATCATATATAAATATTTTGTGTTCCTTAGACTTAGAACTTAAGTCCAAATGTAATGCTCAAGATTGCTCAGAGTTCCACTTTTAGTGTCAATTTCAGGTTTGAGACTTCTCTTATTATTTTATGGGGGTGGGAATCTGTTTTATTTATTTATTTATTTATTTATTTATTTATTTATTTATTTTGTAAAGTCATCTCAATTCAAATCCCCATAGGTTATTTGAAGAACCAGCCTGATCTATCATGTTGGTATGCACGAATAGATTTTTATCCAAATATGGAAGTACAGTGTTCAGTTGGGTGTTTTACAAATGAACAGTGTCATAAACAGGGCTGTGGTGTTGTTTCTCCTGTGATAAAAGCAGCAAACGTCTTCTGAGCTGTAGTCACTCTCTGCTTTTATCACAGGCGAAACAACACCACAGTTCTGTCTAAGGAACATGAAGGTGCAAAATGTTTATATATGTATATATACATTGTAATGTGCTCTACAGATCTGTTTTTGTTCCAAGGAGCTAAGCCCCTCCTGAACTAAGATATTGAGGTTTCCACAAATAGCTGTATAAACCAAGTATAACAACAACAACAACAACAACAATAATAATAACAACAACAATAATAATAATAATAATAATAATAATAATGGGGGCATGGGGTCTTAGTGGTTAGCACGTTTGCCTCACACCTCCAGGGTTGAGGGTTTGATTCTGTTCAATTCTGAGGGCCCTGTGTGTGTGTGGAGTTTGCATGTTCTCCCTATGCTTCGGGGTTTCCAATGGGGTACTCCGGTTTCCTCCCCAAGTCCAAAGACATGCATTGTAGGCTGATTGGCTTGCCCAAAAGTGACCATAGTGTATAGGTGTGTGATTGTGACCTGCTATGGATTGGCACCCCGTCCAGGGGTGCCCCCTGGGATAAGGCTCCATGTTCCCACGAGCCAGTAAGGATAAGCAGTACAGAAAATGGATAGATTGGTGGAATAATAATAATAATAATAATAATAATAATAATAATAATAATAATAAAGCTAGAGGTAATCACTCCAAACAAAAAAAGAAAAATAAAAACAGTCAAGCAACCAACAATTATGACAAAATGTACACTTCATAAACCTATTATCTACGAACAATGCCACTGTATTTGTAGTACAAAATCCAAAATTAGGCTTTAAGGATAGAACCATAGGTGTAGTAAATCTTTAAAATTCCTGTCTATGACTATAACCGTAGAACCTGGGGAACGATAATACAGTGACATCTACCGGTGTAACTTTTTTTTTTTTTTTTTTTTTTTTTTACAAACACATTTTATTTAATGTCAGTTTAAGTAATAAACACATTTTATTTAATGTCAGCGAAGTCATTAAAATAGCTGCGTTCTATGTATAAAGGAAACCATAGTTACACACTTTATCCTGTCATAAAACCATCATAATTAATTATTTCTTGAAACTGAGGCACATAGGAACCAATCGCAGGTAGGAACTAAAGTTGTCAGGGTGAAAAAGCGGGGACAACGGACCCGCTCTAATACATTGCAAAAAATCTATTTTAACAATATATTGAATATTTATATGTATAAAAGTTAAAAACTGCACATTGTATTAAAAAAAAAGACTCCGCATGATTTTACAGATCAATAATAAACATGTAATAAATCGTCTGCATGTGTACTTTTGTTTCGAGTCTCAGTTAAAGGTTCTCTCCCTTTAATTGACATTTAAAATGGCGGCGCAGGACGAGATGGAATCTCTCCTCCTGGAAGAGACGGGTGCAGAGATGCTGAAAGGTAGAGTGGCAAAAATGGAGAGCACCAAAAAGAACGAGTCGAAACTGGTTCTCTATCACTGGACCCAGTCATTCTGTTCACAGAAGGTAAGTGAACGTGAATAAGCATGATAAAGTCTATAGGAATCGTGGAGGTCATAGCATTAAATGGAGCACGGTGCCAAAAAAATGTAAATAAATAAATAATTTTTAAAAAATTCGAAAAGCGTTATATATTATGCCATATAGCCTAGTGCTGCCTTAAGACCTACATGTATTAAATTTAAGCAGAATACAAATAAACTAGAACTGTGTCTATAATGGTGTCCTACTCCCCCCTATAAACTTATACAGTTTAGGTTCATTTGGGAACTAATATATTGTAGTACATATAGTGAGAGTACATGAGCACAATATGGTTACAAACTGGCCGAACCGCTACAATGGTGCTTTCAGTACCGAATATGATGTGAGTACAGACTGTTAATTCATTTATTCAGTCATCCATCCGTTCATCATCTGTACACGCTTTATCCTGGTGAGGGACACAGTGGATCCGGAGCCTATCACAGTTCACTGCAGGGAATTCTGCCCACACACACACACACACACACACACACACACGCATACTGGTATGTTTTTGGGAGGTGGGAGGAAACCGGAGAACCTGGAGGAAACCCACATGGACACGGAGAGAACATGTGAAACTCCACACAGATTTGACCTCTGCAGACTGCCCTGCTGAAAACAAACAAACAAACAAACAAAACGATAGAAACCATCGCAGAAATTCGAATGGATTCTAAAACCATTACCATTATTGGTCCTTATTATGACACCAATAGAAGGCAACAAATTACCAGAAGAGACCCACAGGGACCATTACTGTTTCCTTTAAAACCAATATGATTCCCATTAAAACCATTACAAATTCTATGAGGCTTCCTGGGTTTTTTTTATTTTCTCCCCGGCAGGGACCCTGGAGCTATGAGGTGGCAAGCTTCTTGCTGCCACACTGTGCTCCCTGTTTGTTTTAATGCATGACACGCGGTGTGAATTTTGACCCTCATATTTGCATGGCTCCAGTCCTGATGATCACATTTATTTGACCAATTCTCAGCATTTTATCATTCTCTCATTCATGTACATTGGGACAAAATAATCCAAACAATGTGTGTTGTGCACAGGATTTCAGAGAGTGCAGTATCCTTCCAGTTCCAGTAAAAGAAAAAAAAGAAAAGTTTCTGAATACAATAAACCATACACCATGTAAGACTATTTCATATATAAATAAAATGATTGATATGGATATAAAATGACCACTTGCTTTATTAATTAACTAACCTTTATGAAGGTGACCTTCATTTAACTTTTAGCTTTGTATTAATTCTCATAAATGGCTGCCATGTTAATTTATAGAATAGGTTTTCAGCAAGTTTAATAAACCATCAGTTATGTTAAAAGTGTCGAGTTTTTAAATGAGTTGTTTTCAAGCATGAAGAATGTTCAGAAACAAAGTACTCATTCCCCAAAGTCAGTCCAGTAACATATGCTCCACATACAGCCGTAGGTTCTTGCCGAACAAATAAACCAGCCCAGGCAGGGAAACATTTATGGACCGTGTCTGTTGTATGTGTGTTGCAGGTGAGGCTGGCCATAGCTGAGAAGGGTTTGCAGTGTAAGGAGTATGATGTGAGCTTGCCTCTGAGTGAACACAATGAGCCATGGTTCATGCGTCTGAACCCAGCCGGCGAAGTTCCTGTTCTGGTGCACGATGATCGTGTCATCTGTGACCCAACTCAGATCATGGATTACTTGGAGGAAACTTTCCATGATGGTAAACACGCCAAGCTCTCATTTAATCCTTATTACGGCGGTTTAAATGGGCTTTGGCTAGTTTAGTCAAATTATTAGTCAAATATTTACATTTCTATAGGGGTAGGCGATATGATAAAACATCATATCACGATACCTGATTTCCATGATGCACAATATGCATTATGATATACAGGTTTTCTAATAAACGGTCAGAAAACAGTGGAAATCAGACTTCAGTGATAATACTGACGATATCCGTTCATCATGTCATTCATCGTGATATCGATGTATAATATATCATCATAATATCTTATTTATATCCATTTAATAAACCTTACTTTACTTTCATTAAAAAGTTTACAGTGGTGCCTGAAAGTTTGTGAACCCTTTAGAATTTTCTACATTTCTGCGTAAACATCATCGGATTTTCACTAAAAGTACAGAGGAACGGGCTAAAAGTCCTCCGTGCCGACGTGCGGGACTGTTCAACAGTAACCGGAAGTGTTTAGTTGCAGTTATTGCTACACAAGGGGGTCACACCAGATACCGAAAGCAGTACTTTTACCACTCACAGATATGTAGTATTGGACCATTTTCCTCAATAAGTAAATGACCGTGTAATATTTTTTGTCTCGTTTGTTTACCTGAGTTCTCTTTATCTACTTTTAGGACTTGTGTGAAAATCTGATGATGTTGTAGGTCAATATTTATGCAAGCTCTCAAGCACCACCGTATACTATTTGTTGTATGTTTGCTGTAATTTTACCCTTTATGTTTGTTACCGTTCGAGAAAGTGTTCCTTTTGATATATTTTTCTGTTTACATTTGTTTGTGTTTTCATCACCATTTTAAGTTCATCATGACCAGAAATTTGGATAAAGGTGACGGTGTATGGTGAGTGTGTGATTTCTTAGTGTTTTATTTATTTATTTATTTATTTATTTATTTACTTTTGGTCCCTCCGCTGACTGTGGACAAATTGTAATGAGAGTGAAAACATTCACAAGACTTCATTTCTCATTTCACTCCACCTGCTCTGTTGAATAATGAAGGCCTGTTCTGGCTAATTTCAGTGCCAGAAACAATGTAAACTGAAGCTTAGAATTAAACACTAACTGGATCTTTCGCATGCCAATATTGTGACTCATAGGTACAGCGGATATATAAAAAAAAAAGTCTACACAGCCCTGTTAAAATGGCTTTTTAAAAGGATTTTGTGATGTAAAATCAACCAATCACATACAAACTCATGTTAAATACTAATTAGTATACACCCGCCACCAATTAAAGTGACTGGTTAACCCCGAATAAAGTCCAGCTGTTCCTATTGGATTTTCCGGACATCATCTTGGTAACATCCAACTGGAAAAGACACAAAGAGCTTACAAAACAGGTACGGGATCTCACTGTTGAAAAATATCAATCAGGAGAGGGTTACAAAATAGATGGCAAGGCATTGGATATACCAGGGAACACTGTAAAGACAACAATCAAAAAGTGGAGAAAATATGGCACGACGGTGACACTACTAAGAACAGGACGTCCCTCTAAAATCGATGAGAATTTCAGGAGATAACTAGTCAGGGAGGCTGCTAAGAGGCCTGCAGCAACATTAAAAGTACTGGTTGTTTCCTAGATGTCACAACAGTCTCCTGAATTCTTCATATCTCTGGGCTATGGGTTAGGGTGGAAAGACAGAAGCCTTTTTTAACCAAAAAAATAAATAAATAAATACATCCAAATCCATGTGGAATAATGTGTTATGGTGTGATGAGACCAAAGTTGAACTTTTTAGCCATAATACCAAAAGATATGTTTGGCACGCCAAAAAAAACAAAACAACCCAAAACACAGCACATCACCAAAATAACACCATGCTCATGGGGAAGCATGGTGGTGGCAGCATCATGCTTTGGGACTGCTTTTCTCCAGCTGGAACTGGGGCTTTAATCAGTGTGGAGGGAAAAATTCATAGCTCTAAATACGTGCTGATTTTGGCACAAAACCTTAAGTCTGAAGATGAAGAGGAATTTCACCTTTCAGCGGGACAACGCCCCGAAGCAAACCTCCAGATCAACAAAGGTTTTGGAATGGGCCCAGCCAGAGTCCAGACCTAAATCCAATCAAAAAGCTGTGGCGTGACCTGAAGAGGACGGTGCCCGGAGATGCACAGCTAATCTGAGAGAGTTAGAATGCTTTCGTGAGGACGAATGGCAAAGTATTACTAAGTCAAGATGCGCCAAACTGATCGACTCTTACCCACCAAGATCGAATGCTGTGATCAAATCTAAAGCTGCTTCAGTGTTAGTATTAATATCAGTTTAGGGGTGTGCGCACTTATGCAACCAGGTTATTGTCATTTTTATTTGTATTTTTTTTCCCACTAAAATGATTCTTATGGTTTTTCCCTTTAGTTAGTAGGTGAAAATAAAGGTTCTGGCGTTCATTTATCTTTTAATATCACAAAAACCTGCCATTTTAACAGGGCTGTACAGTCTTTTTATACCCACTGTATTTGAGACATTATACGGTCATTACTGGTTTAAAAACACTTCTAAATATTACAAACTGCACCTTCAAAGATCAACTCCTTTTTAGTATCGTTAATTACATTCTTCAGAAACACCTTTAAATTCCTGTTTTAATCTGTGTGTGTGTGTGTGTGTGTGTGTGTTTTTCCTGCATGATTCAGAGAATACTCCAAAGCTGATTCCGGAGACAGGGAGTACATATTATCACAGAGTTCAGCATTACCGCGAGCTGCTGGACTCGCTGCCCATGGACGCTTACACACATGGCTGCATTCTCCATCCTGAGCTCACAGTGGACTCTCACATCCCGGCCTACGCCAACACACGCATCCGCGGTAAGTCACGCACACATGTCTGCTTACCGACACCTTTATAGCAAATGTTAAACCCATTACAGAGTAGATGATTCGGTGAATGTTCTCGGGAGGCGGCATGAGCTGACTTCCATGGTTCCTTATTTTGGGCAAATATTCGGAACAAATATTCTTCTCTAGGGAGCAAAAATTTGTACACTGGGTCAAATGACCCGTATTGGCACGACATTACAAAAAGCTCTCCAGGGAACAAAATTAAACATGATGTAATTTTGTAAATTGTCATGCACGAGTATTATTTACTTGTCGATTGGGTAATACCATGAAGTGTGGCATGTGCCAAAGTTTTGGCAGCCAGTTAATGCTTAAGAAGTCACATCATCCCTGCATTTCCTGAAGTAGCTAACAGGATTTCTCTCCTTTTTTTCTTTTCTTTTTTTTTCTTTTCTTTTCTTAAAAATGGTTCATTCTTCCTTCGAGTTCAGAAAAGGTTGGTGTCGCGACACACTTTTGTATCCGATAGAGCGATGGTTCTCAACTTTTTTCCGAGCCACGGACCACTTTAAAAAATATATGTATTTAAAGGTGTGAATGAAATGCATTCGGTGTAAAATAAAAGAGAGATAGATGTAAATAAAGCTGTGAATCAATGTAAATAAAAGGAATGAATATTACCAATTAATAACGAGATTTTCTGCCTCTCGCAGCACAGATCGGGAGCACGGAGTCAGAGCTGAAGAAACTGGCCGAAGAAAACCCAGAGCTTAAAGACGCTTATATCTCAAAACAGAGACGCCTAAAAGTACGAAATGTCACCTCGCTCTGAAATAGTCTGTTTTATTCGGCCATTCGAATTAACACGAAGAGGATGATGACGCGTATCGTTTATGGGAGACCATTTTATGACCTTATTTCTTGAGAGTAATAAGAAGCACTGTATGAGTAAATATGAATATCAATGTGTCCAGACAAAGCTGTTCGATCACGACAATGTGAAATACCTGAAGAAGATTCTGGATGAACTGGAGAAAGTTATGGATCAGGTGGAGACCGAGCTGCAGAGGAGAGCAGAGGAGACTCCAGGTAACAAACCTCCATCCTTAGCTACGGCGCAAATTAAAGGTGCCAGTTGTAATTTGTAATAAATGTGTTTCTAGGCGTGTAATAATCGTATGCATTTTGTAACTGTTGATTTGCAGTATTGCTGTGCTGGAACAGACTGACCTTCTCAGCTCCACCCTTTTTCCTTAAAAGACCAATAAGAACGCACACATATCGTGAAATATGTTTGCATTGCAATCTCGGGTCGCGTTACAAGCAACAAATGGCTTCTTTGACTGTAAAAGAAAATCGAGTTTGCATTCCATGCCATCCTCCGATTAATGGCTTTTTAGATATGCTGAGATTTGAATAAAAACTGTCTGTCAGTGCCAGAGTTTTGTCATTGGATGACCTTGCTTGCACTAGCGCTAAATCAGAGCATGTCACGTAACGCACCCGAAGATCGCCGATCTCGGGCTACGTTCACGTTAATCCGGATAGATCTGCGAACTGCAGGCTTCCATTTTCAAACCCTCTCTGCCCACACTGTCGTTCTCAAACGTTTCCCAGAAATTGCCCGTCCACACTGAAACGTCTGAAAACGCCGACATCCCTAAATGTAAGAAGCTTTGACCTGCGTCATTTCGGTCAGGCGTTTTATTAAATAATTTAAAAAAAAGAAGGCAGTCTGAAGGTTGTAGAAAGTGACATTAATCTTTAACAGAGCTATGAAATTGGATAGCAGGCACAACAACTGCAGTCCAGCGTCTTCCACCATCTTGTTCGTTTTGAGTTGACACGACTGCGTCACGTGACTGAAAATACGTCATCGTTTTTGAATATCTCCATTTTCTCCGCTCGCACTACGACGCGAAAACGGCGTTATTGGATCTGTCCACCCGAGAGGGCGTTTCTCGGTGTGGACGGAAGGCCTAAACACGGAGAAGAAGATGTGTGTGAATGTTCACTTCTCTGTCTTTCCGTAGAGGAGGGAACTCAGCAGTCTTGGTTGTGCGGCGAGTTCTTCAGCATGGCCGATGTTTCGCTCGCCGTCACGCTCCATCGGCTCAAGTTCCTCGGCCTCTCTCGTCGTTACTGGGGCAACGGCACACGGGTCAATCTGGAGTCATACTACGAGCGCGTCCTGGAGCGCCCTACGTTCCGCAGGGTCCTCGGACACGTCAACAACATCCTCATATCGGCCGTGTTACCGACCGCTTTCAGAGTGGCCAGGAAGAGAGTGCCGACCTTCATCGGCACCACGGTGTTAATCGGATTATTCGGAGGTGCAACGTATTTTGCTTTTCTTTATTTTAAAAAGCGACTGTTTGTGCCCTGAAGTAGCCGTAATCATTATTCCTGGCCTCATAAGTTTATTTCATTTGATTTATTTAGCCAAGCCAATACATATATATATATATATATACACTGTAATTTCTGGACTATAGAGGAGATGGGTCGAGGTGGCGTACGGCAAAATGACGTGTATGTCGCGTCATCTTGATTGTAATACTACAACCCCAATTCCAAAAAAGTTGGGACGCTGTGTAAAACGTCAATAAAAACAGGATGGAGTGATTTTGCGAATCTCACAGACCCATATGCTATTCACAACAGAACATAGAAAACCTATCAAATGTTTAAACTGAGTCAACGTATCATTTTAAGGTAAAAAAGAAGGTCATTCTGAATTTGACGGCTGTAGCGCGTCTCAAAAAAGTTGGGACGGGGGTAAGAAAAGGCTGGAAATGTAAGTGTTAGTAAAAAAGAAACAGCTGGAGGAACCTTTTGTAACATCTGGAAAGGCAGCATCAGTACTGAAAGGTATATACAGGTCTTAGAGCAACATATGCTTAAATCTAGATTCCATCCCATCTTTACTTCTGAAAGACTCCGCCTCTCTAAGATGCTTTTTTTTATACCCAATCATCTTACCGACCTGTTGCCAATCATCCTCCGGCTGGTTCTTTTTAGTAACACTTACTTTCCCAGCCTTTTGTTGCCCCCGTCCCGACTTTGAGACGTGTTGCGTCCATCATAACATATGGGTTCATGGGACCTGCAAATCGTTCTGTTTTCATTTGCATTTTACACAGCATCCCAACTTTTTTCTAATTGCGGCTGTAATTTGTCAAAGTCTTAATCATAAATATACTCATCGAGTTACTCACCATAGACAAAATGTGACAGAATCTATCAATTTAGTGTTGTTGTTTTTTTTTTTTTTTTGTAAATAAATTTTCCCCCTAATACAATACATTTTTCACTTTCTGATGATGTCTTGGTGAGCTGTTATGGGTTAACAATGCTATTTAAAAATGGTTCCCAAAGCTAACAAGCTCAAGAAGATAACTCGTTACTTAGAAATGTGTTGTAGCACTGGGGGGGGGGGGGGGGGGGGGGGTAAACTTTATAACTAAATAAACTGTTATAAAGTATCAGATAGCCCAGACTTAACTAAACATGCTCATATAACTAGTCTAATTTGAGTATGCTGATGTTTACAGACAGCCCTGATCGGCTAACTAAACAGCTAGCTAGCAAATTTGGCTAGTAAGCATCAGCAGATTCCTTGCGCTAGTACGAGGCTTTTACTTTCGTACTTAAGCGAGTGGTCAGACTTGAAGCTCGCATAAAGATCAATCCTTAGTAGCAGCCTGGTCAGGGTCACGGTCTTTTAAATGAAGCTACTAGTTTGTTTACATTTTGGGAAACAGACTCCACAAGGTTCGTTCGACTAAAAATAACAGCGAAGACGGACATCCCTCGAGTGATACGGCTGAGCCTGAGCATAACTATCGATAAAACTAAAATTCACACGTTCTCACGTTTGTGACGTTTTCATCAAAGCAGCGTGTGTTCGTGTCGACGCGATCATTTGCGTCTTACGCTCGGGATTGTTTTATGGTCCGGAAAATACGGCGATCGTGAAAATATGTGCACATTAAGCACTTTGTTTTAAATCATCAATCATGTGTAGAATGTGATAAACACCCTCTTTATTCTGTCCTGAGTTCTCCACAGTGACTAATGCACAGTACTCTAGTAAGCATGTGCTGCTAATCAGCTGTACCGTTATATTATAATAAATATGATTTGTCATTGTGCGCATTTCAGAATATTGTCAGAAAATGTGTATTTCGTTATTTAGATTTTTATTCCGAAAGTGTGACAGAAAATTAGGCGGTTATCATGGACTGGAAAGGTAATATCGGCATATTCCCGTTCAGTATCGCATGAATGGGAAGTTGTGTTTATCTCATTACTGTTTTGGTTTATTTAGTGAAGCTATGCATTTAATCAGGCTTGCATTCTGCACCAGGCAACAGTGAACATCCGAGTCAGATAAAACACTTGGCTTTCCTTTAACTGTGTTGTATGGAATTGTTTGGAAAAAAAAAAACGTCTTGTACTGTAATGAAATGACTCAGTCTGGCAATGCACTGTGTTTTATATGCAGACATTGTTATTCATATATATACTACATCGGATATTAAAAGTCCAGACTATCCTGTTAAAATGGTCGGTTTGTGTGATGTTAAAAATAAAACCCAGAGATAAAATCTTGTCAGAACTTTTTCTACTACCATTCATGTGAAACCAACAAAATGAAGGTGAAAACAAATGGAAATGTTTTAAGGGGAAAAGAAAAAAGCGTACAATAACTCGCCCGCGTAAGTGCGCGCACGTCTTAGCCGATACTTTGTTAAAGCACCTTTTGCTTTGCACGTCTCGATCCGGAAGAATGGGCAAATTATTCACTGATCTAGGTGCGCAAAGCTAATAGAGACATATCCGGACAGACTGATAGCTGTAATTAAAGCAAAAGATGGCTCTACGGAGTACTAAATGCCTCGTAGGTATAACTTATTATGGCTTCTTCTTTTTTGTTTTAAGGGTATGCAAACTTTTGAGCTTGACAGTATATATGTATAAGGCAAATAAGTATATTATTATTGATTTATCCGGTTGGCCATTTTATCAGGTCCTCGTACCGTTTAAGGCACTTTGTAGGTAACAAGAGCTGACTGTTCTCGCAATGGAGCATTAGCTTGTGATTCAAATAGTATATTAATATTAGATTTATATGATGGTTAAATATTAAATGTCATTTTTAAAATACTGCACATACATTATGATCAAATAAAAGACCTCTGTATACTTGGGAAGAAATATGGATGAAAAAAAAAAAACCAAAAAAAAAACCAAAAACGCTGAAATAATAGAATAAAAATCTTTATTGATGTTGTTGATGTTAACTCTAACCCTAAAATTAACTGCTAACAAATCAATGTTTTCTGTATTGTTAATAACAGTAATGATTTAATAATGATTGGGTTTCCCCTCTAGGTGGCAGTAAACTCCTATTTCCTGGACATTCTGAGTGCACTTCCTCAGTCCGTATCAGATTTCCCCCGCGTTCCAATCCTGTTTCCAATGGACCCTCGTCGACTTTCCCTCAAACCTCTGGTGTGTAACACTTACATCGCGCAAGTGTGCAAGTGCAGCGCAATAGGACGGATAGTGTAATTAAGAGCGGGATTACACATGACCTCGACAGATTTATCTGAAGTGATCTGAACAAGTGTCGGAAACAGCCCTTGAGATGGCGAAGTATTAAACCAAGGGAACGTGCAGGGAGGAAGTGAACGAGGGCGCATTAAAAAGAGTATTGGAACGCAGGACAAGCGTGGCCTCTAATCTAGTTAAGGCGCAGCTGGAAAAACAAACCACAACCTGGATATGTGTATTGCGTGTCCTATTGTTCAACTGATTGGACCCGACGTCTCACTATTCCGTTGTTTAAAATTCGGCAGGTGTTTTGCGGCAATAGGACGGGGCCAACATCTAGACAGTATTTTCCATTGCAGGTCTCCAGGAATCCGAATTAGTTCAATAGAGCCGTTGTGGATCCAAGAAAGTCGAATATATTTGGCAACCACAGGCAGAGAGGGATTCTGTGAAGGGTAAATCTCAAAAATCCCAGTTCAAGAACTTCAAACCTCAGACAAAAGAATAACAGTATGATGCAAACGTCTGCCAAAAAAACGATGCTGCCCTATAATGCTGCACAATACATTCGAGTGCGGATTTCATTTTGGCATGGCTTAGCTGTCACTTTGAAGTAATGCAAACACAGCAGGTCTTTGTAACGTACATTATTTGCACACTGGGAACATATTTACTGTCTGGCATTTCACTGACGTTTCCTCCTATTGTGATATTTCCTCTTCTTCTTATTATTATTTATTAGATTGGGTTTGTAAGCGGGAACTTTATTGAAACGAAAAAAAACAAACAAATAAATTCTGTGAAGATTTTTATTAGATGAGAATTTGGGTTAGCTTTAATCCCTGAGTGGGTGATTTTAATCAAGTACACTTTTCACACATGTAACATATTTTACGGCTTCGCGTATACTCGCCATCCGCTGCATTAAAAACCCCTGCTTACTCGTGCGATTATCCAATCGGCCAATCGAGTGGCGGCAGTGCAATGCATGAAATCATGCAAAGACGGGTCAAGAGTTTTAGTTAATATTCACATCAGACTGGAGGAAAAGTGATTTTAGTGACTTGGATTGCAGCATGGTGGTTGAAGCCAGACTGGCTGGTTTGAGTATTTAAGAAACTGCTGATGTTCTGGGATTTTCACCACAAAGTCTCTAGAGTGTATACAGAATGGTGTGGGGAAACAAAAAACATCGGGTTCTGCAGGTTAAACGCCCGATTGGTTAGACGGCCAGATTGGTTCGAGTCAACGGGAAGGTTACGTTAACTCGATCGTTCTTTACAACCGTGGTGTGCAGAAAAAGCATCCCAGAATGCACGACATGCCAAACCTTGGATGGTCTATGGCAACAGAAGACAACACTGGGTTCACTGGGAACGTGAGACGACAGTGAACACAGGATTGCTGAAACTGGGCAGTTTAAGACTGAAAAAGACCAGAATTGGATATGTTCCTAATTCCAAAAATGTGCAGGTATTCCCAGGAAAGAAAAAAAAGATGAACATCTGATAAAACTGTATTTCTATAACGTTCTACAGAATTTGTGCATCACGCATGAGGCAAGCATGCGTCAGCTGTAACTTTGAGGAAGGGTCAGCTAATCAATTCACGTATGTACAACAAACATGGTCAAATAAATGTAAAGTTAGCCGTGTATACACTTGTGTATAGGACACACATGAGATTTAGGAGCCGTAATTAGGATAAGGACACTACACAACTTGGAACGTAGCTTAGAAGTGATGCACTTCCCAAGAAAGTCTTCACAACCACAAAACTATACAATACTAGAGTGTAATGATCTCGCCCACTTCTTAAACCTTGCACTAACACCCAACAACCTTTGGACTTCTCTCTGCAGCTGATTCATCCATCCATTCATTTTCCATACCAGGGTCGTGGGGAGCCTATCCCAGGGAACTCGGGGGTACAAGGCGGGGCACAAGGCGGGGCCCACCGTGGATGGGGTGTCGACCCATTGCAGGACATAATTGCACACACAGTCACACACTATGGACAATTTGGAAATGTCAGTCAGCCTACAACGCATGTCTTTGGACTGGGGGAGAAACCCCTGAAGAATGGGGAGAACATGCAAACTCTGTGCACACAGGGCAGAGGTGGGATTTGACCCCCAACCCCGGACAAAAAAAAGATCTCAAAATGCTCCCAGCTCACGATTTCCACTGTCCGAAATGTCACTGATAAATGGCCGATAAGGAGATCTGTGGAAGTCAGGGCAAGATTTGCAAGACCAAGAAAACGTTCAGCTAGAACTGCTTGTATATTGGCCAGAAAGGCAAAGCAAAACCCTTATATGACACTGCAGACCCGCAGAAAGGTTTAGCTACCACAGTAGGGATGGTGCAACATTGCTTGTATAAATCTGCATGGAAGAGTCATCAGAAGGAAACTTAACCTTGGGTCCCATCACAAAAGTGACCATCTGATGTATGCAACACAATATCTAGTTAAGCCAGTGGCGTTTTGGAAACAAGTGCTTTGGAGTGATGAAATGAAAATGGAACTCTCTGTCACAATCACCAAAGGTAAATTTAGAGACAAAGAAGAAGCAGTATTTGTTGAAAAAGCACACTTTGCCAATTGTTGGCGGCGTGTTGGTGGATCTATTATGCGTTTGGGGTCTGTGGCAAATTCTGGAAGCAAATGTGACACAGTCATTCGAGAAGAAGCTGAAAGAGGCTGACTTCTCCGACAGGTCATCTAAATCCACCACGGACTATGTCAAGAAATACAAGCTTTATTTGTTCCTGGATTTGAACATCATTAAAAGAGAAGAGTGGGTGGAAATTCATTACACAAGAATAGAAAGACTCCTAAAAAAAAAAAAAAAGCATCTGCAAGCTGTGATATCTGCCAAAGCGGGCGTTACTAAGTAGTGACTTAGAAGAGTGTCCAAACATTTGCACATACCAAAATTACCCCCCACCCCCCATTTGTTAAGTTCATCAGATATAAAGTAATTGTGAATTACTACTGTGCGTATTATTATAATCGCAGAGGTTGTGTTTACTTCTTTTCACTTTACAAATCAACAAGATATGTCATTTAGCTAGGGGTGCCCAAACCTTTGCGTACACCAGACAAAACTAGCCGATTTGACCCTGCTCCGGGAAATTTGTCTGGAATCCTTTTGATACGGAGCCATCGCGCTGATGCAGTCAGCTTGTTAGAACTGCTGCCCGATTTCGAGCGCGTATCCACACGCGGGTCTCGTCCGAGTCATATGAGGGCTTTCGAAATCTAACAGCACCTCTTGAAAGTCACAACGCAGTCGACACAATTGGGTATAATTGGTGTGAAATACTGATCTGCTCCTACAGTATTTGTAATGGGTTTGATTTAAATATGACGGTGCTTTCAAGAAAACGTTTAAAGGAGTGTTCCAGTGAAAAATCAAATATATGAATCGACGTTTCCTGCTAACTGTAGTCAATCAGCAAAGAACGGACTAGATGTTAACTCTGGACTTTTAACTCCAGCGCAGTGCTGAAGAAATAACGAGCAGACAGGAAATGCATTTTTTAGGCTGCCTCTAAGGTTACAGAAGTCCTAAGAGACCGTGCATTATTATTTTTTCTTTCTTGTTTTCTCGTGATCACGACTTAATTTTCTCATGATGGTGACGTAACAAAAATGGCGTCATTTGATCGCGAGAAAACGTCACGCCTTGTGAATGGGACTGGTGTTGCACGCACGTTGGAATCCTCGCCATCACCATCATAAATTTAATAACTGCCCTCTGTAGAGATGGACTCTGTCCCCGCATTAAGAGAGAGGGGCGTCCCCTTCTCGGGTGTCGGATGCCGATGTGGAAGTCGTCGACCGCTGATGAACATGGAGCTATTTCAGCTTGAGCGAGACAGAGTAAAAACAAATTTGTTCTTCCAGGATCGTGCGAAGCTTTTGCTGCCTCCACAACGATAAAGGCGGCATGTTGTTATGCTGAGTACGCGGAAAAATGAAGTCGTGATCACGAGGAAACCACTTTTGTCATGTGTGCGATCACGAGAAAACAAGAAAGAAAAAAATAATAACGCATGGCCTCTTAAGGCTTCTATTAAATTGGATGACTTTGCTGTCATGAAAATTTGCTGTCACGACGATGTGATTGGCTGGTAAATGGTATGTGAGACCGACTGTGAGAGGATAAACCATGCTCGATGAGCTGTTGGGGATCATGATGGATTTCTGACATGTTAGAAAATCTTAACGGACATATCACGAGTAGCATCACATTCTAATGTACATATCGGAAGCTCTCAGCACCGGAAGCTGATCTGTGCTGTCATCAGCATAGTGTTGTTGCTTGGAAATCCTATTCACATGATACACGCTGCAAGTGAGAGTGAAAACATATGATATGGGGAGACTTTCTCTACGGAGACCTTTATGGAATGAGTCTTCAGTGTCAGTGGTAAAAGGTATAAATCTTCCTTTAAAGTTTTCTGTCTTCTTGGATGTTCCACTTCATTTAATGTAACTACGGTGGAGGAAATAAAGTATTTTTTTGCAGTCAATATATTTCCAATGAGGCTGTTCACGTGAGATTTTCACCAGACATCCGTATTAACTCGAGAAATCTGCAAATATAACGAATTCACAACATTAAAGTCTATAAATAAAGTTGTGTGTAATAAAGAGGAATGACACGGGAAAAAAGTATTGAACACGCTAAGTGAAACGTATTTAATACTTAGTGGAGAAGGCGTTGTTTGTAATGACGGCTTCAAGACGCTTCCCGTATGAAGAAATGAATGGGCCGCGGTATTCAGGTGTGATTTCGGCCCGTTCTTCTAAACATATCGTCTTTAAGTCTTGTTCAATTGGATTCGAGTCAGGTGACTGACTGGGCCATTCTAACGCCTTGATTTGATTTCTTTGAAAGCAATTGAGAGTTTCCTTCGCTGTATGCTTTGGATCGTTGACCTGCTGGAAGCTCCACCCACGTCTCATCTTCATCATCCTGGTGGATAGCTACTCTATTGACTGTTCTTCTGGCTCTCTGGTCAGAAATCTTGCGAGGAGCCCCTGTGTGTGGCCATTTCTTGACTGAATGATGTTGCTTCCACTTGTGGATAACGGCCCCAGTGGTGCTTACTGGAAGATTCAGAAGTTTTGAAATACGTCTGTATCCGATTCCATCGATATGTTTCGCAACAATAAGGTTGTGAAGGTCTTGGGAGAGCTCTTAGCTTTTACCCATCATGAGATGTTTCCTGTGTGACACCTTTCTTAACGAAAATCCTTTTTATAGACCATCAATTTACTAACCCAGCTGATATTAATCTGCACAGATAGGAGGTATAATGACTTTCTAACTACTTACAGATTTCACCTGGTTCCTTGCCTTACCATACCTTGGAGAACTACTTTTTCTTAGTGTGTTCAACACTTTTCCCCCCGTGTCATTCCTCTTTATTACACACAACTTTATTTAACCCTTTAACGTTGTGAATTCTGTATATTTCCGGATTTCTCGAGTTAATACGGATGTCTGGTGAAAATTTCACGCGGACAGCCTCATTGGAAATATATTGACTGGAAAAAAGGACGACACGTTCGATACTTACTTCCCCCGCTGTATAAACAGATACGAAGTACAGTGTGTCGTTCTTTAATAACCTTAAAAGGATTTTAGTCATTGGCAAATTGCTGTGCATGAGATGAATAGTGAAAATAACCGTTATAACCATTACAAACCATCAGTTAACCATTAAAACCATTACAAATTCTCTGAGGGTTTCTATTGGGATAACAGAGATAACAGCAACACGTCAAGCATTTTATTCCTTACATATATTATTAACCATTTGTTATTGAATCAACGTGAGCAGGGTCATTTTAACTTGCAAAGGAGAAGCAGCTGTTTATTGTTATTATTATTATTATTATCATTATTATTATTATTATTATTGCTTTCTCTCGGATATTCATTCCCGATCGACCTCACCGTGCTTGCTCTGAGATTGAAGTGTTTGATGAACCTAAATAAAATGTTGCAGATGTTTTCTCTGCGGATATTTCTGTAGCATTTATGAAGGGCAAACACTGGTTTTGGCTTATTTTGTCATGCACAGTGATACACCACACAAATATAATTCCAGACAATAATTTCCCACCAGAATTATTATTTTTTAAAATCATGAATACATTTGATTTGTGGTCAGAATGGGTGCAATATTTAAGTTTTAGCAGGAAGTCTCTGATCCGTGGTTTAATGGATGATTTTACATGTGCAGTTAGCTTTGTAGTTTATGCTGCCATACTGCGCTAGTCAAACGCCACCTGGGAAATTCACAACAGGCACGCCCACTAGCAACCAGAGTGATTTGAGAAACGTGAGGTATAATACTGCTGCCAGTGTGAATGCACGGCAAAGCACTGCACGTGTTTATAAAGACCGAACCTTTTACACTTCGGATCCAAAAATGCTCCAGAGTAAGTCTTATGAAAGGTTAATATTAAGCATTGCACGAGGTTTGCATATTTTTTTAAAAATTTTTTTAGATTTGAATAATTTAACCCACAAAAATAAATAAATAAATAAATAAATCTGAGAAACCACACCCAACTGCAATGTCTTAATTGGTGTTTTGTTATTAATGATTAGATAATGGAGGAAATCTTTTTTTGGGTTGCAAACATGTGGTTCGGCATCCGTCACTCCGTTTCTGAAAGTTTCCATGAACTCCTCCCTGTCTCAGACTGGGACAGTAGCCACTGCACTGTAAGTTGTGTGGGATGATATATCTTTCTCCCCATGCCAGAGTCTCTCTCTCTCTCTCTCTCTCTCTCTCTCTCTCTCTCTCTCTCTCTCTCTCTCTCTCTCTCTCTCTCTCTCTCTCTGTCTTCACTGTCTGCTTGTCTGATGGGAGTTTTCCGCAAAAGTAGGAATTTATTCTCTTTAATCAGCTATGCTTCGCAGTTTAGTTTTTCACACAGCTGTCTTTAAATCTCCGTTCTCCGTTTCACCCTGGTCGAGTCTCCTTGTCCATTTCAATAAGGCTCGGCCCGTTACCTTATCCACTCGAGTCGTGTTCTTTAGATGACTGAAATTAGAGCAATTCAGTGAGAACTTCCTTTCATCTCTTTTTCACTTCTTAGCTCATCCATCTGGAAGCAAGGAAAAACTGGAAAATCAGGACGGGTGAATTCAAGGACGAACGTAGTCCGTCTTCACCAGTCGAGATGTCCTTGCTCGCCGAAACGCCACTTTAAAGCGAATCCACTCGTTGACGATGCCACCAGTTATACCAGACTAACTATAAAAACACATCTGCAACTACACAACACCGAACGGACCTTCATTAAAACGTTACCGCGCGTGTGTATCTGATGCTTCTACGCGTCACGTGACTTCACATGTGACCATTTTTAAAGTAAGGCGTATTTTAATCGGCTTCGTTGGCAATAATTGCCACTTCACGGCTCCTAGGCTGCAGATTCGATCCTGAGCTCGGGTTACTGAACGTGTGGAGTAGGTGTGAATGAGTTCCCACTAGTTCCCATTAGTCTGGCTGTAGGATTTTCAACATCACTACAGCGCCATAAACTAATGGTAGTGTTAATTTGCTATTGCTAACACAGGGGTACAAAGTACCATAACTGGAGGGATGGCCAGCCGACCATAATACCACTAACAAACGGGCACAGTATATATACATGTATGTAAATACACACACACACACACAAAAAAAATGTCAAATGGGGCGTTATGTCTTTAGGAGAACATGAAGGTCAGATAAACTGGCCCCACCGAAAGGCGTTTGTAGAAAGTAGGGCTTTTCTTCCCGAAACTCTTTCAGTCGGTGTTTTATGTTATTTGCTGATTGAACAGTTTAGCCTGTTGACACGAGTGTGTGAATGGCCCTCCTGTAAGTTTGCCCGTTGCAGGTTTATGATGAAATCTGCTGCACTCATCTGTCTGAAATGTGCTCTTTCAAATGTTTAAACAAGCTGAGCATAAACACAACCAGAGCAGAGCTGCTAACATTTTTTTTTTTTTTTTTGCCCTGTAATGTTGTACAACCTGCCATGCCAAGCATTCCCGCTCACTTTATTATTCAAACGTGGACTAAAGCAGTTCTCAAACTTTTCGTCTTTCTGTTAAGAGAAGTAAATTGTGTGACAAAAATATAGTAAGGTTGGTCCACCACGACACAGCAGAACAGCTTCGATGCGTCTTTCCTAGCTTCTGCTGTCGCTGGAACTGTACTGGAGTCGTGACGCCACGGTTTTCTCCAAAATAATTTCTCCAAAATCTTCCATATGTATTCAATTGGTTTGAGATCTGGTGAGTTTAAAGGTCGTAGTGAAGGGTTTGCATCGTTTTCATCCTCATCAAACCATTCACTGCACCGTAGATGGAGGCGGGGTCATCCTAGATGAGACCACTCCCATAAATATTTTCATTATAGGATAAAGGGGATCAGTCAGAAAAAACTCTGTACTGATTTGCAGTGACACATCCTACTGAGATGACAACTGGACTCGACCATGCCAGCACCACAAGAGCATTCCTTCATGTCTTTCTTTAATTTGTTACCCATCTCTAAATCGCTTTGCCGTATACGTCATACTATCAAGGCACTGTAGTTCAGCACTATATTATTTCCATCCTGATCTTACTCCCTCTCTCAGGCCAGGGGAAAAAAGCAAGTGAATAGGATTTGCAGACACATCTTGGTTTCATATGAGGATTACTCATACGCCTAAACGCATAATCTGTCTCAGTCAGGCGAGGCAGGCATAAACAGGCGAGCAGGGATAAACTCCGTTGTCTTTCAAAGATAAAACTGCATCAATATACGGTGTAATGTCTGGCAACGACATCAGAGTATTTGTTGCTAACATATGTCCTAAGGTTATTGTTTCGGACTTTTCTCGATCCGAGTGCGAGAGCGCAACCAGTGGTTGAAAATAAAAATACAGGGTGTCCAAAAAAAAAAAAAACGAAAACCCGGTAGGAATAGGTTGAGCAAAATCCACAAAGACATGATAGAACAGCTGAGAAAATGCATTTTCTGTACGTCTTGTTCTCCACAGGGTTGCGGGGGAGCCTGGAGCCTGTCCCAGGGAACTTGGTGCACAAAACTGGGGACTCGCTGGATGGGGTGCCAACCCATCATAGGCCACAATTGCACGTTACGGACCATTTTGAAATGCCAAATCGGCCTACAGCACGTGGACCTGGGGGAGGAAACCTGAGTACCTGGAGAAAACCCCTGAAACACAGGGAGAACATGCGAACTCTGCACACAGAGGACGGAGACATGATTCAAACCCCCAACCCCAGAGCTGCGAGGCAAACGTGCTAACCACTAAGCCACAGCGACTTTTCCAACACCCAGTACACAGAATGTTATGAAACAGTGATGTGAGGCAGTGGTGGCTCAGTGGTTAAAGGCTCTGGGTTACTAGTCCGAAGGTCAGGAGTTAAGCTACCACTGTTTGGCCCTTTGGCAAGGCCCTTAATGCTCTGGATAAGGGTGTCTGCCAAATGTAAATGATTTCTTTCTAGACCAGACTGTAGATGAATGCAGCCTTAAACTAAATACACGGCGTGAAATTCTCCTAGATCTTCGATTTTATCTCCATTTGGGCTGACAGTGATGTGACCTTGAGATATAATGCATTGCTCATCCCTAATAGCTTCATTATCAAGCCATTAATAATTCGGTTTAAGCCTCCCATCTTACATCACGACCAGCTCTCACTGTTCTCAGTTCGAATGAATGTATTCTTAACCAACAAATAATAATTCATTATAATATTACCATAATCATTATTTATAATAGTAATTGAATGGGTAAACTGATGAATCTTCTATTTGCCTGTGTAGAAAAAGGCCCACGTTTTGGAAAAGATACAGAAGACTCAGCACTTATCTGCGCTCGAAGTCTCTGTTTGCGAGGTTAAGGATCTGAAACCTCATTTGCCCTGCACCTCTACAGATCAAAGCTCGTAGGTACAGACAGTTTTGGTGTGTTTGTGCAGCAAACACAAGTATTCACACGCTACCGAGAGGAGACACGCAGGCCGTGTGAGGGAAACGGAGCTAAAATCCCAGAGAGCCGTTTGAGGAGCAGCGCACCTTAGAGACGAGAGCAACAAAACGCACTCTATAAGCAGAGATGCCGTGGGCATTCCGATGAACTTCACGATAATTTGAAAAATTTACCCAGCGTAAAAATGTCACCTACTTTTCATAACGTCTTCTCGAGCAGAGAAGGGCGGGGGTGGGGGTGGGGTGGGGGGTGTGGTTGTGGGAGTGACTGTACCTTAGAGCATCTGTAATAACATCTGTAATATCCAATTACTGGATTGCACCGTATTATCGTGTTACACCAGAGTGCTTAAATCTCGAATCTGTCTAATGATATACTGTATTATACGAACTCATTCGAACACATTACTGTTTCTATAGTAACAGCTCTTTCACAGGAACTGCTACAGCAGACACCCCGTATAATCTAAGCCTAATTATAAATGGATTTAAAATCCTGTAGTTATTTAACGACGAAGAAAACGTATAGTCATCGAAGTGGTGAAGGTTTTGTGTAAGGGGGCATTTATTTAAGAAGCCGTCTCCAGTGCCGGTGCTTTTCGAACGACCGTGTTGTTCTTTGAGGTGTCTCGTTAATGTGACGAGTTGTGTGTTTTTGTCTTCGTAACTTCAAGATAGACAGAAAAAAAAGAGAGGCTGGTGAAAGAATGACTGTTTACAGCTGCAGTAACGTACGAGAAGTGATCACCTTGTTTTGCAGATGCTCCATAACATTAAATGTAACCATAAACGGGTAAAGCTATGACATGCCATTCGGTATTAAAATAGAAATTGGTGTCGTTGGCACACTGCTGGGGTATAAATCGACTTGTTTAACCGAGCCAATGTTTGATTTTCAATCCCTTGATTATTTTCCTACGACCCCACACCACATTACCCCGGGGATTACAACTGTAATGTAGTATTACTGTATGTGTAAAGGGTAAGCCACAGTTAGGTGTGCATTACACAATTTTATACCGAGGTCACTTGCCAGCATTGACGAGTTAAAGCTGCCGTTGATGTTTGCGATGCAAAATTTCACTGAAAGGATAAAAAAATAATAATAATAATGGTTACTTTTCATTAATTATTTTATATACAGATCTAGATCTAGAATTCTGCCCTCTCGAAATCAAACAAGGAGGTAAAGTAGTGCGATGAGATTGCATGCATTTATTTAAGTGAACGATAGTAAATAGAGAGACAGAGAGAGAAAGTGAGAGAGATACTAAGAATAGAGAGCTGTGATTTTAACTGCTATATGCAGCTGTACCGGTATGTTACTATGATTTCAATCTGTTTATAGGCATCGCATTCATTTAGAACTGTGATTAAATTGACCGGAACTACTTGTGCGTTATACAGTTTGAATGCACACCTTCCAGCCAATCAGAATCGAGTATTCAGACAGACCATGATATAAAACTGATCATCGGTACATGCCTTTGGATAAGTCCTACATTTTCTATTCCAGTGGAAAGTATGTGTTGTTTTGTAGTTAATGTGTCTGGATGGAGAGTTCACCTGGCAGACGCTTCACACGCTTTTCAGTCATAACACTTTCACACAAAGCACGATATGTCTTCGATGTTGCATGCACAAACTGATGTAACGCTCGCAGGCTTTTGGAGATCAATGATCATTTCAAATATGAAAAATATTCACACAGAATGCAGCCATGGAATTTGCCTGCTAAACAAAATATTCTTTTTTTACGGACTTGCCCTACATAGACCGAAAGGTCTTTCAATTTTATAGCATAGGAAAAGATGTACCGTCAATCAGTGAATCCCAGAGCTGAAAATACATCTCTCTCTCTCTCTCTCTCTCTCTCTCTCTCACACACACACACACTTCAAACAGCTGAGCTAAGGTGTAACATCAACGCAGCAGCCAGCTTCCCATAATTCACCACAGTGTTGTGATTGTAAATCTCCTGGAGAAGCACTGTGAATAATAACGATTGTTTTATTAAATAATAAAAATGACAGCATAATAAAAGCAAAAATGGTGTTTATGTTTATGTTAATGGTTCAATAAGGCCGTATTTATAACAAGCGTATAATGATTTTTATTATTATTATTATTATTATTATTATTATTCTTTTTTTTGTACTTCAGCACCACTGAAAATATGTTTCCTGAGAATTACCTTTATGAATTAAAAAAAAAAATCCAAATACATTCAGATAGCCCAGAGAGTCACAACCGGATAGCATTTGCATATTAACAACAACCAAAAAAAAAACCATGATAACATGAAGAGGGAACACGACAGGACTAAACCAGTAAATGGTTAAAAAATTAAAAAATGCGATGTTTTTTTTTTTAAACAATCAAAATCTTCCAATCATGAACCCTTAAGAGAAAAAACCTTAACAGACAACGTTAAAGCGTTAACAAAAATAAACAATATTTTGCAAAGCCTGCATCTGAGGTCATGCTGTTCATACTGGATCGGCTCCAGGCCTGTAGGGGTCGACGTATTCAACATGAAACAGTTATAACGATGCAGAATTTTGGACAACAACCTTAAAATTTGTATGTGGAATTGTTAAAGCTTTTGCCCGACATTTGTTTACCCTTATAGCTAGTTACAATATTGTCGACTTAATAAATACAAACGTTAGGTTTGGACTTTTTAGTGATTGTCTAACAAGCTGTAATAACCTCATGCTATATTATCAATGCATTAGCTAGCTGTCAGGTCAACTTCCGCATCCAAAAACCAGTTAGGGGGATGTCTCAATCAGCTCCCTAGTTCAGTAGTCAGGGAACAGATCAGGGAGTCGGCCATTTTAAGGACTCTAAGCCAACGTCCGCCTACAAATGTAATCAGCTTGTTGTTGTTGTTATTGTGGCTCTCATTTTCTTCGAGTCTAACAACTTTTAAGTGTTTAATGATTTAAAAAAAAAAAAATAAAAAATCCACTAGCTTGCCTATGATCCTGCGTGACATATTATAAAAGAAAAGTATGTGATTAAGCTAACAGATGTATATGTCATATAAAACTGAAATATTTGACATTTTTGTGACGCTTTACCACGTGAGTACGTAGTCATGTCGCCGGAAATTGAGTTATTGGTGTCCCGACGTGTTGTGAGCAAGGGTGTTTACCAGTGTCCCACCTCGTGTACACCATATACCGATAACCTATGTTTCTCAGATTACTCCACGGCCTACAAACATGGCCGCTCAAGACTACGCTCCCCAACGACCATGGATTTTCAGGTTCATGGCGACTCGATTACTAATCGTACAAACCTGAACACAGTCACCACACACTATAAGACCTCACAAAAATTGACTCACTGCGAAGTGACGCTCAGTGTGTCCTTGCCTGAACTTTCCCCTGCATTGTTATTCTGGTTTTAACCTCATTTGCTGTTCATTTGTGGCGTTTGGATTTTGCCCCATTGTTGACGTTTGCTGATCGCCGGACCTTTGCCTGTTTTTGGATGATGTTTTTGGACAGAGTTTTGGATTTGGTTGCCAGTCTCTTCAATAAAACTTCAAACTGCATCTGCATCCATTTCAGCCTTCCTTACCTGACACTAGCTAGTATTAGCCATCTCGGAATAGCTGCAGATTCATTCAGCTAGCTTATTTAGTTAGATTTAGCTAGGCTTTCCGAAGCTTTGAACCATCGTTTTTGAACCATCGTGTTAAAAACGAGTTAGTTACTCGAGGCTCCATCCGTGGGTGACATGTACAGTACTGGCGAAGAGAATGTTCTGCACTCAACCAAGACACCGTTAATGGATCGTTTTGATGTGATGTATCGTGTGCTCGTTAAATATATATGGTAGGTAGGTAGATAGGTAGAGATATATATTGACATTGACCTTATTTTGGGACAATTGTTCGTAACATTGCTACGTTGGTGATTTTCTTGATGGCTCCATCAACACGTCATAAGTCATGTGACGTCCTGGCTGACACAAGCCTCGGCACAGAGTATTGTGCTGTTTGCATGTGTTTTGTTTCATACTTCTGACTTACTTCTGACATTCTTTCTTTGTAAACACTATTTCTGTTTAGGTTTCCTATATGCAACGTGATATTTTAATAGTTTATTAATTTACCAAAAAACACTTCTAAAAACACTACTAATCGTGAAGAAGAAAAAAAAAAAACACTTCTACCTTGGCACAAAAACTGCAAACACACAATGAAGACTTCAAAAACAGTGCTGTATTTCTTCCCCGGACAATTCATCACTGTCTGTTTGAACACAGGAGGAGGCCAGAACACCATTACGTGCACCATATGACTTTTACAGTTATCAGTGGTCCATGTCCAAGTTCAAAACACATTATATTACCTGGGGCAGAGTTATATGTGTTATGCTAGGGTTCCTACTGTTTTCAGCCAATAAGAAAACACTTTTGGATTCATTGCTTTATCCCAAACACTACATTCACTTAATAATTAACGTTATTATTATTAAAACAGCAGGCATGTTGAGAAATGTAAAAACATTATTCGATTTGAACGAGAATTTTTAATGGTCGTTATTTTATTTTCTCGTCTTCTTACAGAGACCTTGCAAAAACAACAACAACAACAACAACGACGACAAAAAACGAGACATCTCTTTGAGAAAAGACAAAATAAAAGCAGTTAAATAAACTCACCCTACAAATAAATGTCATAAAGATCCGCACAAATAACACAAGGCTGGATTTTATTATTTGTTATTGTCTGAATGGTGAAGTATGGAAGTTATTAAGGCATGAAAAGGAATGTAAAAACCATAATGGTTGTTTTTTCTTGGAGAGGAAATATGTTTCTGCACTGTAAAAATGAAGAATACTTGGGGCTCCCTGTGGGATTCCTCAGTTTACTTCACTGGCAGAAACTAGTCTCCACTTGCATATCAAACTTTTTTTTTTTTTTTGGGTGGAAACAATCAAACTGTGGATGTGGCTGTGTCTGGTTTACTTCATCTTAAGGTGTACTAGCCATCCACTTGGCGACCTAACTAGCATTATCGAGTAACCTAACATTTAAAATAGTATATACAGTATGTGTGGTGGTCTGGGAATCCCCACTGTATGGTTAAATTACTGAAATTTTCAAATCTCGACTTTAATAAAACATAAAATATCCTTTAGCAAAAACAACGTGGAAATGTTCATATTTAGGTTATGTTTCTAACGTTGCCTTTGTCTAAAACACAATTCACAATTCCATAAAGTTATTGGATCGCTTCCTGGCATACAGAAACCCATACAAGCCTAATCTATTCAGTTTGTAATCAGATACTGACATTACTAAAAAAAAAAAAAAAAGAGTTATTCATTATTTAATTATTTATAACACAACAGTCAGTTCCAGTCCACCGATTTGATTGGAGGAGCTGTGTTCCGAAAGTTCTTATATTTAATATAACTGCGTTGGGACATTTCACTCTGTGGATCGCTCCGCTCGTCCGTGCTTCCCACGTTCAATTCCGATTCTAGCGACGATCCCACTGAAACGGTTACTACGATAGAGTTAGTTCCATCATCGGCGGAAATGATTGCAAATGATGTCGCCTACTCGGTATTAATTCGTTTATAAAACGCTTGTATTAAAGCAACATCGCACTCACAATCGTGCAGTTATACGGAATATCAGCACTGAATATCAGTGTGAACAGAGATTTAGTCGACAGAGCAGAACTGACTGAATTAATCAGCGTTTGATTACCTACCGATGCTATGAGATGACGACGAGGCTCCTGTTTCAGTGTACCGACTGGTGATGAGACCGAGACCGATGTGGATGATTCCCACTGTCAAATTATAATTCTTTCGAATTTATTAGTAATGTTTCTCCATACGTCGATTAGATAATGTAGACAGGGCTTCAGTGCAACTGGAATGAAATCTTTAAATATAATTTCCCCTGTTTTCACTTTCGGGGATAACCAGGCTTTAAAATGCTGGAATGCTTCAGTTGTTAATTGTACTTTAATTGTAATTTTCATAACCATGTGTAGAAGAAATTGTCGAAACGACGGGAATGCGCATAATTATCATGGTAAGGGATTTCCCAGACAAATAAAAAAATAAAACAATGAGATGAAGAGTGCCGTCGTACGATATGTTTGGAAATACACTAAAAATGCACCCGAGACTTGCATGATGATGGACCTTATATCTTCCCGCCAAATCCCATTGCCACTTTCCATTGGTAACCATTTTTGACAGACACCAACTACATCTACACTTACCTGATCGATTAAACCCAATTCATCTTAATGGCATAAAGTAGATCTTTCATAAGCATTTGCCATCACACACTGAGTGAGATTTTACCACAATCTTTGGATCTTTGAGAAATCTTTTCATTTAGCATGATTTAGCATGCTCTAGATCAAAGCTAGGTGTTTTCTTGAAAGGAACATTTGCTCGGTAAAAACATACAATAATAATAATAATAATAAAAATAATAATACAACTAATCATTTCACAAGAATGTGATATAATGTGTTGTTCAAATTTTGCGCGAAGGATAAAGTACTGAGGTGACTAACCTTCGGATGAAAGGAATAAGAAGATTAGGACCTGTTCTGTTTCTGATGGAATGCGAGATATGCTTCCTTGAGCTGTGCATTCGCAGGAAAGTTCCTGACATTTAAGTTAACTACAACTGTTAAATGTCAATCAGCACATCCATAAACTGCCATAGGATCCCGGCTAACTGAAAGGGGTCGGTAGGGAACGTTTAGGCATTTGGAATTAAGGTGCATGAGGACTCACTGATTCGAAAACCTAGTGCATGATGGAACCCAGCTCTGATGTTTGAGGTTCCTGCAAGAATGTACACACTGTCAAAGATCCCCCAGTGACACCATCGTTTAACAGGATTTTTCGATCAACCTCAAATCTCCTGTTAGGTTCCTTGAGTATCAAATCTCCTGTTAGGTTCCCGTAGTTCCTTCTCTCCTGCAAAAGGAGAGAAAATAAAGTTTGCTTAGTTTAGAAGAAAAAAAAAAAAAAACAGCATTAACTGCATATAAAAAAATACATTTTTATATTTATCTCTAAAAAAAAAAAGCAATGCAGACACATGATTTTTTACAGCGAATAGAACTTGGATTTTGACAGACGTATTTTAAAGCCATAAAAATGCCCTGAGTTTTGTCCAGAAAACAGTGAATGACGTACGACGGCACTTTAAGATGATGTCAGAGAGATTTGGGCCAAAAAAATGGAGGATTATATTATATAAAAAAAAAAACCTTGCGTGACCATCTAAATTATAAAACACTTAAAAACCAGGTGCACAAGAACCGACTCGATGTTATTAGTAAGATTAATGCAATTGTTTATATCCTTTCAAAAAAATCTGGGCAGCAACAGGCAAACATAGTAGCTAAGATATTAAACTAGTATTCATGAACTTCACATTTGCCTCACAGCTCAAGTACAAAACTAAAGAAACTATAGAGCGAAAGTTTTTGCTAACTCATCTTAGGGGTTCAGAGAGAAACACCTACACAAAAAGTCCGTACAGTGATTAGCGGCTCCTCTGAGACTCCAGCTGGTTTTCTCGTTGAGAATGGTGATGGCGGTGGCACACCCCCGCAGTCTGAGACCAAGCCTCATGGGTAAACATCAGTGTTTCCCATTAAAGCTTTCACCATGGTTACTTGTAGATTCTGCGGCTGACGTTATGGGTGCTCAGTGTGTGCTAATTATTACCGATAGCTCAGATATAGGTGGCAGAACTGACAACCACGAATGAGAAAAACGTGAAATTGTGCTGATATTGTCCTCTTACAAATGTCCCTCGTAGAAACCACGAAAGGGTTACACATGTCTGACACCTCCGTCATCGTTGGAAGGGTTTGAAGAGCAAAGGGAGCAAGCAAAGTTTTTACTCAGTTTCTCATTATCATTAATTCTTTTTTTTTTTTTTGTAAAGTGTTAGTTTAGACCTATTTAATCATTTTATTCTGTCAAAATGTTTTTTTTTTTTGTGTGTGTGTGTGTGTGTTAAAAAATATTCGATATTTCGTTGGTTGAAGATTTTTGGGTGGTTGAAATTGTCTAATGTTACTTGTCTGATGATAGCCAAGTCGAATATACCGGTACACTGATAGAGTTTATTTCACATTAATGAACTCAAAACATTCATTTACCCATACAGAAAATGAAGCCGCCGTGTAAAATGGGAAAATTGAGTTGAGACGAGAGCACTGGCCAAAACATTATTATTGTGAGATGGAGGAAGGGGGTGGGGCTTTCTAAGCGGTCAGTTAATATTGGAAAGTTCAGAACAACTGTCAGTATTTCCACATTTATATGTAGATTGGCTTATCTGCCACCCTTTTCGGAGAAAAATGCAAGACCACTTTTTTTTTTTTTTTTTTGAGTAATAACTCGTACTAGTGCACTGTGTCACATCAACACCAGAAATGGAGTTCTTTCCTACTCCAAGTAACAAAAAGCGGCCTGCGAGCATGGATGCTAACTACAACTCCCTGGAAGTAGAGTGACCTGCAAGCATGGAATCAATTACACAATCACTGCCACACTACTTAAGGACTCAGTTCTTCATATTCTTTCCAAAGTATATGCTCATCGTCTTGTACCTGCGAGAACAAACCTTTTTGTTATCTCGCTCTAATGTTCAGGGTCGTGACGACATCTCCGGTTATTGGGTTTATTACTTTGTCTTTTGGCCATTTAACTCTGTTTGCACGTTGCCTGACTTGCGCTTGCCTTCTGACGTTGATTCTGCCTCACGTTCTGGCTCCATTTACCTGTTTAAAAACAAAGACTCTTAACCATGCAACTGTCTCTGACACCCGACACACTGTGATAGTCAGATGCAGAGCTCTTGTGCAAAATGTGCGAAGGTTGTGAAATGTATGAAATCATGATCGACAGGAAGACAAAACCGACCCAAATATTTTACAAACAGAGGTTTAGCTCTAAAATACATAACCATGTAACCACGGAACAAATGTGAGCAGGTCTCTTTTCAAATTGGGGAAAATGTGTTTGTTTGGTAATGGGTTGTCTTTTCATCTGTTTAGTGGGTGATATATGTTCGGTTGTTTGTGCATCCAGAGCGTACCTCTCAGATAAATGCCGGTAAACACATTGAAGATGAGTTGTTCATGTGTTGTTGGTCCTGTTCTGGTCTGGCCCACTTGACATCGGTTTAAGTATAATGTGGCCCCTTTATGTTAAATACATTTGACACCCCTGGACTACACATTTATAATTCTGGCCATACAACATATGGGTTCATTACGACGCCGCTATTTGCCTACACCTCTCAAAGCACCTATTGTTTAGTATGACCGCTGTCAGGTGCTGATTAGCAAATATTCACGTTAGCAAAAACACACAATCTTAGTAGTTGTCCATGTTGGACAGTGAAAGTGAGGACTGAAAGAATGACAGGAATGTCGTTCCGGGGGGTTAAAAGTAACATTTTTTTTCCAGCTCGTTTTACGTCACTACCACCCACAGGTTTCCGCCGCATATGGATGAGTAATAGGGGTGCGTTTCCTTGCCTGCTTCTTGATCACAAGGGTCAATTCACTAGAGCCCTCTTTGTTGAAAGCACATGGTGAAAAAAACACTCCATTCACCCTCAAGTCGGACTGATTGGTCTCGTACTCAAATCAATGTGGTTGAACATGACCCCTCTGTAGAAGGGATCCTATGTGTAGAGGTTCTTCTATATATTGTATGTTACAAGATTAAAACATCCTACGAGCTATAACGATGAGACAAAGGAGGAAGAAAAGACTCCTTACTGATGCTCCAGGAAGCAAAGCATTACCTCTGCTGACCTCAATCTCAAAAGGAATGCGGTTGGTGCTGAGAAGTCAGGAGAAAGAGAATGGAGGCAATGCTTTCGACGAAGGAGAATGGAAAAGTGAATCTTTTGCTTCCGTTGTGATTATTGTAGTCTTTCGCTTCTTTGTGTTTTGCCTAAAGGGCTTTACTTTTACACTGACATTGGAGCCAGGAACGTATCCTTGGTCTGCCATGACCTGAGTTTACACTGTCCTTATAGACAGCTTGGTTTCTGTAGCTACTCTGCAGTTTATTACTACAAAGACTGATAAGACAATTTGTTTAATCTGGACTGAATATCCTCAATGATTCGCATTCTTCATTGGAGTGCCAAATGATTTTGACCTACCCCTTTGCCCTTTTACTTAACTGGAACTATAACAGATGCTTGGTATGTATCGGACTGAGGTACGTTGATCGTTGACCCTTCCTACTCTTAAATATATTCCAATATATCCAAAGGTAATGCATTATTATCTGTATTACATATACAATAAACCTATTTCTTTAATTACTCCATAAGCTCAGAGGCAGAATATATATATATATATATATATATATATATATATATATATATATATATATATAAAATTGGTAAATGGCCATAAAAATTGAAAGATCACTGTTGCAATTAGGAATGTAAGCCAGTAATCAAGTTCACATGGCGATATCCTCGACTAGAACAAAGTAATATATATGTTTTGAAATAATAATTAAAATTATTATAATACTCTTTCGGTCCTTGCTGTTAAAAGTGAGTTCTTTCAACTTCAAGTGCCAAAACAAATAACCGTCTTTGAACTCGAATGCCAATTTTAAGTAAACACCCAATGAGCGTTGATAAATATTTTTCTTAAATTCACGAGACATATGGTCTTATATTCCGCTGTTACATTTATTATGGGTTTCCAACAGATCCTGTATGTTTTTCTGGGCCATGGCGATGGAGGCATTTCATACCTTCGTGATTATACTACATTTGCAAATAGTTTAGTCAGGATTTATATCCTGTTCTGTAAGCAGAGATGGATCACATTATGAAACAAATGAACCTCATTTCACATTTGTGAATTAAAATGATTTAACCAGATATTTTTCAAAAGACGGTTCTTCCAACCCAAATGCCATTTTCAATAGTGCAGTCTTTGGAGAGTGATTGCTGGCATGTGTGCGTTCCACTAAAATCACCACATCGTGATTAATGCGTCTTTAGGGAACTTATCCTGGAAAAATACACTTCACAAAATGACAAAGACAAAAAAAAAAACAAAAAAAAAAAAAATCAAGGCCTGTTAAAGGGACAAATGGTGCCTCACTTAAGAGTGCTACAGAATATAACCTACAGCTCTTAGGCACAGGTCTTTCTTATGCTTCAAGCAAGGTGTGTGATGATCTATCTCTTTTAGTGACACCGGGGTAATACATTTATATAGAAATAAGGCAACACTTTATGTTAAGGGCATATCATGGGTTAATTATAGTCTTGCCCAATTTAGACAGATGTTTTATTCACTATTAAATTAAACCTTACTCATAAACACCTGTATTGTTTCATAATTGAGGATCTGCTACATAAATATCACTAATAAATATATTATTATTTGTGATAGTGTGCAATACTTTGTTAGCATAGTTAAACATAATGTTTAGTGATGTTTAAGTGTGAAGTTTACACCCAATTTAGTTAACCCCAAAAAAGAGACCCCTGATATGTGTTCCTCAAAAGGCTGTGAAGTGCTACCAGACATAGTTGATATGCTTAGCATTATGATATAGTCGTATAGAGATGATAAGGACTTTGTGCATGGACGATCGCAGGGAAGCTACCTGAAAATCCCCCAAAACAATGAAGCGAAACAAACAGAAAAAGAAACCCGGAAACATAGTGTTTTGTGTGTGTGTGCAAATTTAAGTGAATCTAGTGTGGTTCATGCGATGTCGTGGATATCCCAGAAGCTACTCTGGAGTACAGCTCTCAGCAGATACTGCAGTACATCATGGTCACATGACCACCTGCACCTGAATCACATTCTAGTTGAAGAACGTGTTGTGTGCGTGTGTATATACATATATATATATATATATATATATATATATATATATATATATATATATATACACACACACACAAACACACACACACATGCAAATATATGCACTTTTGTCTTGCTTTAATTGTCTCACTTTGCCGTTGTTTTTATTCTGGTCCTTGTGTCATGTTTATTTCTCACCTTAGTGTTTTTGCCACGTGTTTATAGCTTCTTTTGTGTTTGTTTTATAAACCTTTATCTTTATCTGCACTTGCATCCTTCTCCGCCTCTAAATCGTCACATGTCAGCTGATTTGACATTTTATGTTGTTTTGTTTTTTTTATTAGAATTTCATTGACACTAGATAATCTTTTCAATAATTTCTGAAAATAGAAAATAGACACAGGATCTTTTTATAACCCCCCCCCCCCCCCCCCCCACACACACACACAATGCTAAATCACTTATATCTACATTGTTTTAATTTATTTATTCATTTACCTGTGATTCATTTTCATGTGATTCATTTTCATGTGATTCATTTACCTGTGATTCATTTTCATGTGATTCATTTACCTTTTCTCTTCTCTCCTCCCTTCCCTTTCCCAAATATTTCATTGAGAAGAAGAAGAAGAAGAAGAAGAAGAAGAGGAAGAAAAGCTTATCCCTACATTGTAAGACCAGAAGCTCCTCTTTTGAGATTTTTTTTTTCTTCAGATTAGCGTTTTTTTTTTTTTGTTTTTTTTTTGTGGGGCTTTTTTTTGGGCTTTTTTTGCAGTAAGCATAAATTTTCAAACACTTAGTTCTTTGACTGGTGTTGCTGGTGCTACTTGACTGAGTTTAATCTCTGTGAGTTACGAGGTTACAGCTCATTTATTTTCAGTCACTGTAGTTCCCACATCTGTCCATGTTTAAAGTTCATAGTGGCATTATAAATAAAAGGTTTTTTTTTCTATGGTTAGTGAATGGCTTGAAATTTACTACCATACAGTTTGTATTTGTCTTGATAAACTCCTGAGGCTAAAAAAGATTAATCAATATTCTAGCGGTTTCCCTAACAGAATTAATGAACCCAAACATTGCTGTTACAGCATTAAACCATTAAATGAAAATGGGAAGCTGTAAGTCATAACTCATAACCTTGGAGATATACCGGCAGAGCAATTGATTATTATCCTGCCATCCAGTGTTCTGCATTATATAGTCTAAACCAGTGGTCACCAACCCTCTTCCTTGAGATCTACCTTCCTGAAGGTTTCATCTAACACACAAAATCTAACACACCTGTTTAAGAACTTCTTAAGTCAATGATTAGATGGTCAGGTGGACATGAATATGGTTGGAGCTAAAGTCTTGGTGACCACTGGTCTAAATGGAAATACACCAAGTCTACCTTAACCCACCATGTACAGGTATTTTCATTAGGATGGACAAATAGTAATACTACCCTGTCTTTTCTATGATATTTACAAACAAAATATCACATCTATTTCTATTCGTCTATCTGTTCAATCTGAATAATGTATTTGTATATGGTTTATTATGGCGCACGGTGGCTTAGTGGTTAGCACATTTGCCTCACACCTCTAGGGTCGGGGGTTGGGGGTTCGATTCCCACCGTGGCCCTGTGTGTGTTGCATGTTCTGTGGGGGTTTCCTCCCCCAGTCCAAAGACTAGGCTGATTGGTGGGCTGATTGGCGTGTCCAAAGTGTCCTTAGTGTATGAATGGATATTGTGAGTGTGTATGTGATTGTGCCCAGCGATGGATTGGCACCCTGTCCAGGGTGTACCTCGTGCTCCCTGGGATAGGCTCCGGGTTTCCCCGTGACCCTGAAAAGGATTATGCAGTATAGAAGATGGATGGATGGATGCAATATGAAGTTTGCAGTATGCCCCTATGTCCTGCTGCTACCCCCAATAACTAACCACCAATAAGCTAGCTCACACTTATCATATTAGATTTATTTTAATTCTCTGTCTATGGATTAGAAGCTCTGAAAACAAGAGCTCTGCCCAACATGCTTATAAGCTCAGTGTTACGTAGGAACTACAAAGGCTGTTTTACAAATGACTCAGGCTGTTCGGGAAAGTCTCTTATCACTATTAGGTTCAAAGGTCAGCATTAAATGTCAGCTTGATTCATCATTCAACAAATTAAAGGTCACAAACTCAGATGTCAGAGTTTTCCCCAGCCATGACGAGCTTGCCTTTTATTAGTGACGATGGGTTGCCTTGTTTGGAGCTGTTGTTTTAATGCTGTGTAATCGCTAACTGAAATAATCCATCCGTAGGGAATAGTGACCTTTCTTTGACATCATGATAACATCTAACAAAAGTAAGACTTTGGTGGATTGAAACCTTTAATGTTCTGGTCAAGTCCAAATGACCAGTGTTATGCTCTTATTAAATGTTGAACTGAGAAATAAAAGTGATGATGCTGTCCTATTCGCTTATTTCCCCTACCAACACACACACACACCTGTTATCACAAGGATCCCTGAGCATGTGGAACTATTTCTGTTAATAATAATGCCCGAGATGAACAGTAGATAGATTTGATGGTTTTAATAGAAACTTTACAGCTACGTTGCTATAAAAGATGGCCCGGGATAACGTGACACGACAGAGCTAACAAGTGAACCTCACAGAATAGGAACAGAACGTTAGTTATAGCATTTCTCAGATGTCTCAGTCTGTGTCATGCTGAGCCATTACATCTGGATTCAAACCGGGACTGCATTCAGGCTGGTGTCAAAGGTCATGTAAAAAACATTGTGATTTTAACAGCAGCGAAGAAAATCCCTGGAGATCTCACTACTGAAGAAACACACACACACACACACAGAGGAAGATTACCCAAGACATTACTCAATTCATGTCCAGTTATACCAGGTTTACACTACACAACAGATTATGAACAGATGTGGCATTTCCAAAGTGTTTCTGGTGGATTATTATGATGCCTGAACATGAAGACACGCTAATGAACTCAGAAGCGCAACTGAATAATATATTATCATAATATAATATAATATATATAATATATATTAACTTGACTTGTTGGGAAATTGAAATCTGGCTAAAACGTGCATTCCTGTTACTAAAGTGTATAACATACCCAACCATGCATAAATAATGTAGCAGTAATTAGGCTAGCTACCCAACTAGTAATATGCAGCTAGTAAGCTAGCCATTTTTGCTCACCTGGCTAACTCCTATCCAATTATTTTACCTGTTGTTGTGTTTGTGATAGGGGTGTAATGCAATGCCATGCCCTGTATCTCTATCTGTACCTGATTAATACTCCAAATAACCATATCTGGATATATCTAGGAACCATCATCTGCTAGGACCTGAAGTAGGACTCTAACATAGTCTCCATCGTGAAAAAAAAGAACAACAGATGATGTACAGTCAGGGCCATAAGTGTGAAATGAAGCAATGAAGATGTGATTGAAGTATAGACTTTCAGCCTTAATTCAAGGGGTTTAACGAAAATATTGCATTAAGCGTTTAGGAATTACAACCGTTTTTACAGGCGCAAAAGTAATCGGACAAACGAACATAATCGTAATTATTAGGATTATTTAATTTAAAAAATAAAATAAAATACTTGGACACAATCCTTATGCAGGGAATGACTACCTGAAATCTGGAAGCCAGGGACATCAGCAAATGCTGAGTTTCCTCCCTTAAGATGCTTTACCAGGCCTTTACTGTAACCGCCTTCAGCTGCTGCTTGTTTGTGGGTTTTTCAGCCTTCAGCTTTGTCTTCAGTAAGTGAAAAGCATGCTCAATTGAGTTGAGGTCATCGAACATTTAAGAACATTTCATTTCTTTGCCTTAAGAAGCAAAGAAATGGGTTACTTTCGCGGTACGTTCTGGGTCATTATCCATCTGTAAGCGCCCCATCCTGATTTCTTCTCTATCTCATACTGTATCTCATACTAAATTATTTCAGAAATGAAAACTAAATTAAATAAAAGATGAAACCAAGGTAACCTGGGTAAGCACAAAATACAGTTTGTTAAAGGATAATGTTATTTATCAAATACCAATTGGGCCTGTGTGAAAATGTATTTGTCCCCATAGTTTATATAATTTCCCGAATATATGAAACCGCATTCATAGCGGGGTTCAGCAGGACTAGACGCAACCAGGCCTGATTACTGCAAACGCAGTTCCATCAAATCAACACTTAAATAGAACTTTTTCAACAGCATGAAGTTGGTTAAAGGTTTTACCCAGTAATACACTATGCCAGGGGTTCCCAAACGTTTCCAGGGCAAGGCCCCCCAAATGGCATTAACATTTGACCGAGGCTCCCCTTTTTGTAAGATGTCTTTAAAACACATTTAAAATACAGACTTCTGAATATATCCCCCTTTTTTTTTATTAATAATTACATCTTACATCTTTATATTACATTACAAAAGGAATTGATTTTGTGTGTGTGTGTGTGTGTGTGTGTGTGTGTGTGTGTGTGTGTGTGTGTGTGTGGTTGTCTGAGAGTGAGAAAGAAAAAAATCATGTATTTATTTATTTTTCACACCAAATTGTTAAGGCCCCCCCCCCCCCCGGGCGCCCCCTGGTGGCCCCCACTGCACTATGCCAAAATTGAAAGAAATTCCAGAAATGATGAGGAAGAAGCTGATTGAAATACAGCAGTCTGGGAAGGGTTACGAAGCTATTTCAAAGGTTCTGCGGTTATAAAGGACCACAGTGAGACCCATTATCTCCAAATGGAAAAACTCGGCACTGTCATAGCCCAGCCAGATCCGCCTACTTTCCTGTGTTCCAATGTTTTCCCTCACGCTCGTCTGTGTGTGTATATGTGTGTGTGTCTGGGCGTGGCACTCCAGTTCACGCCCCGCCTGATTAAAGACTGATATCACCTGGTTCTCATCTAATCACCCAATCATGCCACATTTATAAGCCTCAGTTTTTCAGCCACTCGTTGCCAGATTGTTTTGGCCTCAGTGCTGTACACTTCCGGCATTCCTTGCGTTTGTGTTCCTGTTATGTCCGGTGTCTTCTTTGTTGAGTTTCCCTGTGCTTATCCTGTCTGTTTTTCCTCATGTTCCAGGTTCACTGCTCACACTGCCTGCCTGCTTCCTCTCGGCTCACTTCCTGCTACGCCTAGCTCTGCCTTGCCTTCTCCATGTATGCCCTACTCTGCACTCAGCTTTCATGCTCTTAGCTCTTGTACATTATTGGCATTATTGGTCTCAACTGGAATCACAGCTGGACCCTAATTCTTAATTTATTGATTTCTTACAGAAGATCAGTGCACTTATCTATATAGATCAATACAGTTATCTATTTGTATCTACTTTGTACAATGCCGTTTTTAAAAGATATGGATGAGAGACAGTGTTGTGTTGAGACTAGATGCCCTTTATGGAGAATGTACAGTACCCACTTATTGCCTACTTTAAAAGAAGATAGTTTGAAAAAGTCTATAAGAACCTATCCTGTTGAAAATGTTCCGAGAATTTGGCTTGATTGGGGAGATTGTTGCCAGATTACACCTGATTCAGTGTGATTGAGCTACAAACTGCCTTGAGCCATAGTTGTAATTTGTCAAAATTACATTTTGTGCTGGTTGGAAACCACAATCTGGACTGGAAACAAGGCAAAAAAATAAATAAATCTGCCAAATCTGTTCAGAGACCAGTTTTATTAAGTTCTCTTCATAACATGCAGCCCCAATTCCAAAAAAAGTTGGGAAAAATTGAGGATAAAAAGAGTATCTTAGAAAGGCAGAGTCTCTCAGAAGTAAAGATGGGATGGAATCTGGCTAGAAGTATATGTTGCTCTAAAACCTGTATATAACTTTCAGCATTGATGGTGCCTTTCCAGATGTGTAAGCTACCCATTCCATAGTCACTAATGCACCCCCATACCATCAGAGATGCAAGCTTTTGATAAAAAACCAAATGGTCCCTCTGCTTTTTAGTCCTCTTTAGTTTAGAGG
This sequence comes from Ictalurus punctatus, assembly GCF_001660625.3. Lineage (NCBI taxonomy): Eukaryota > Metazoa > Chordata > Actinopteri > Siluriformes > Ictaluridae > Ictalurus > Ictalurus punctatus. Next base: position 3,600,639 of record NC_030438.2, on the reverse strand, counting down.
ACTCGGCATTCAAGGTTTCCAAAAAGAATTTAAAATTTCGATTTGACCACAGAACAGTTTCCCAGTTTGCCTCGGTCCATTTTAAATGAGCTTTGGCATAGAGAACACTGCGGGGTTTTCCGGATCATGTTCACATACGGCTTCCTCTTTGTATGATAGAGCTTTAACCAGCGTTTGTGGATGGCACGGCGAACTGTGTTCACAGACAGTGAGTTCTGGAGGTGTTTCTGAGCCCATGCAGTGATTTCCATTACAGAATCATGTCTGTTTTTAACGCAGTGCCGCTTGAGGGCCCGAAGATCACAACTGTCCCTTGTGCACAGAGATTTCTCCAGATTCTCTGAATCTTCTGATGATATTATGTACCGTAGATGAAGAGATATTCATAGTCTTCACAATTTTACGTTGAGGAGCATCATTCAGAAATTGTTCCACAAATTGTAGACGCAGTTTTTCACAGATTGGCGAACCTCTGCTCATCTTTACTTCTAAAAGACTCCACCTCTCTAAGATACTCTTTTTATACCCAATCATGTTACTGACCTGTTGCCAATTAACCTCCAGCTGGTTCTTTTTAGTAACACTTACTCTTCCAGCTTTTTTCTTGTACCGGGCCCAACTCTTTTGAGATGTGTTGCAGTCATGAAATTCAAAATGACCTTCTATTTTTTTCTCTCTCTCTCTTAAAATCATACATTTACTAAACATTTTATATGTTTTCTATGTTCTATTGTGAGTAAAATATGAGATTCGCAAATCATTGCAATCTGTTTTTATTTACCTTTTACACAGCCTCCCAACTTTTTCGGAATCGGGGCTGTAGAACGAGGGGTTGTGGGTGGTGTGAGAGTAATATATAAGATGCAAAGTCTTGCTCCAAAAGCATGAGAGCAATATGCACCTGGCTAACTTTAATGAAAGCAGACTACAGTTTGTTACCCAGATGGGAAAATATACAGGAGTCAGAAGGTGAAAAGATGAAAAAGTAACCTGCCTGAAAGCTTGGCAGGTGTATGTGTTTTTCAGTGCAGTGACGTGCTACTAATGCGTAATCACTTGGCCAAAACGCTCCAGAAAGTTCAGCTACACAATACAGATGTGATAACATGACACAATGGATTGCGGTCTTCAGGATGAACAATGTCAAAATACATACAGTATTTGATGCAGTGCTACATTAGGGTGCGAAAGTTTAAGATCATGACCAGCAAGCAAAAGTGCATTCTTATTGACTGGAGAGCAGAAAGGACGATAAGACATAACATACGACACACATAATCATTAAGAGACGACTATTAACAGTGAGTGTTCGGAGTGACCATGTAATATTTTTTTTTAAAAACCCTCCAATAATATATGGATCAAATTACTGGTAGACACATTCGTCCAAGACAGATCCATTATCTTAAGTTAAAAAAAAAAAAAAAAGGTCAGAACCAGAAAAGACTAGAACTAGGAAAGAAAAAGCTGGGACAAACAAAGACGTAGTGGAAGGTGGGGCAATTTAGTGCATAAGGAGGCAAATACAGTCCATCATTCTGAGAGGAAAATCCCAACAAAGCTGGACAATTCCCCAATCGAACTTTGTCCTTACGATGAAATTCATTCATTCATTCATTCATTTTAATAACGGCCTTATCCTGGTCAGACTGGCGCTATAACCTGTCATGGAAACAATGGACACAAGGCTAGACTACACCCTGGATGGGATGCCAGAACATCGCAGGGCACCATTCACACCTAGGGGCAATTTAGAGCCACCAATCAACCTAACTGGGAAAAAGCTGGAGAACTTGGAGTAAACCCATGTGGACATGGGGAGAACATGTGAAACACAATAACCGGAGACAATAACGTTAACTCAGGATCGAACCAGGGGGCCGCAGTGAAATGCAGCATATCGTGTAAACATGCTGGTTAACACGGTGTAATCCAGTGACATTGATGGCATAGTACTAGCTGATATACGGTGGCACTAATGACATCGTACACGTTCAGAATGTAAACCGAAATCCTCCGCATCGATTTCTCAAAATAATCCGAGTGATCAACCGGTCATCATTCATTTCTGCTACTGTAATCCGCTACTGTAGTCCCATTGTGTGACCATGCAGTTGTGGGTATTAATAAGTAAAGTAGTCTTGTAGTGCCACATGTGGTCTCTAATGAGAATACACACTCGATGCTCCTCCAAAACATGTAGTCTATGCACTTTTAACATTACTGCTGGACAAAATTGCCGTCAAAATTTGTTACATTGGCTTAGAATTTTGAATCTGTTTCCCACTACATTCCCACGCACCTTTAATCTGAATTTTCTCACTGGCGTCTCCAGATGAGATGTGTACCGCTGTTATTGTTCTAATATTATAAAGCAGGGGTGTCTAATCTTATCCGGAAAAGGGCCGGTGTGGGTGCAGGTTTTCATTCCAGTCAAGCAGGAGCCACACTCGATTCCACCTGTTTAATCAGTTGATCTTGGCTTTCAGTAGACTCAGGTGTGGCTTCTGCTCGGTTGGAATGAACACCGGCTCGTTCCGGATAAGATAGACACCCATGTAATAAAGTTTAGCCTAAAGAGAAATGCAAATGTTTAAGAATAAGGGCACAACATGTAATCATAAAGAAATACATCATACACAAATTGAACATAAGAAAAAAAAAACAAAAAAAAAAAAACACTCACTTCATTAAGAACACCTGTACACTTGCACATTCATGCAATTATCCTATCAAAGATGCGCAGAGGTTCATCTAAACTTCCAGATTGGTGTGAGCCCGTTCCCACTGTACCCTCAGATTCCAGTTCTTGGTGGACAGAAGTGGACCCCGATGTGGCCTTCTGTTGTCGTAGCCCAAGGTTCGGCATGTTGTTCATTCTGATATGCTTTTCTGCTCACCACGGTTGCAAAGAGTGGTTATTTGACTTACTGTAGCTATCCTGTCTCTCTCTAACCAACAAGGCATTTCCACACACAGAACCGCCACTCACTGGATGTTTTCAATTTTTCGCGCCATTCTGTATAAACTCTAGAGCTTGATGTCCATCGAAATCCCAGGAGATCAACAGTTTCTCAAACACGCAAACCACAACCATGCCGGGGTCAAAAGTTAAAGTCACCGAGATCACGTTTAGCCTCATTCTGATGTTTGATGTGAGCACTAACTGAAGCTTTTGACCTCCATGTGCATGATTTTATACACCACACTGCTGCCACATGATTGGCTGACTGCATCTTGCACGAATAAGCATATATGGCCTAACAATGTGGCCAGTGCAAATAGTTTATTTTATTGCATGTATTGTATAGGTGTACCTCATAAACTGGCGGCTCAGTGAATACATACACAAAGCGAGTAGGACAGAGAAGGAGTCCAAGATAGATGATTTATGACAAATTAAAGCGGGAAGTACATAAAACGGTCACTGTGGTCATTTCTTTCAACATTATGAGTGAAAGGAGGGAGAAAATGAGACGCAGAGAGGAACATTTGACTTTAAAACCTTGTGATAATTTATCGATGGTATAATAAGGCCTTTCAAAAGTTTAAAAGGGAAAAAAGAGATCACCTTTCACCACACTTCACATTCCCAAGAGATCGCCAGTAACTTTCATAGAAAGCAAACATCCGTGTATTCTTCTTCTTCTTCTTTTTTTTTTTAAAGGCGAGCAAGTCTTCCTTGAAATCCAACAAGTGCTCTCCACACTGATGTCTTCAACCTGCCTGATTTCCAAATGACTAATCTCACTTGTCCCAAGTAGAGAACCTTCTGGCCATTATAACATCAAACAAGTACAAAACGTTTGTAAACAGGAAACCCAACCCTCAAGGGCTCAATCCAGCAGATGAAAAACACAGAATGATAAGAAAAGTGGGAAAGGAAAAAAAAAAGAAAGAGATAATGATTTACAGTTAAATTAAGCAGGAAGGGCATGAGAAGGAGACAGGGAACGATTGCTTGCATTGCTGATAAGCAAATCTTTGCGATTTCTCTTCCACCATCGTCATAATCTGAGGTCATTTTTCTTCAGACTGTGAGAATAAAGCAACTTTCTCACGTCCGTTTTTGGCCAAAAGTTCAAACGGCAAGTTATTACTATCTCGTAAGTAAAGCATTACACTACTAAAGCAATTCGGCCAGTGTGATTATTGATAAAAGAAGCTAGCGTGATACTCCCTTTTGTCAATCTAAATGATATTATACACCGAAGGGAAGGCCATGTGTGAAAGAGAAGTGTGAGAAAAGCCTGGGCTATGACCTTTTTATTTACTTATGAAAAGCTAATGCAATATTGTCAAATAATATTTCTCCAATAAGACCCCAGACAAAATATTTTGGATAGGGAGATAAAGTCTGTCCAATTTGTAAGTCAATATAGGGGCAGCTGTCTTTAAAGGTTCTTTATTTGGAGTAAATATGAAGCATTGCATGTGTTACTCATAGAAAAGGCGATCCCATAATTCCCATGTGAACAGGAAAGTTTGCGCAATGTGGTGGATAGAAATGGCGCTTGGCCTGAGGAATAACATTTTCACTCGGATAATATTGGGATGTGACCATTTAAAATAACGGAATCTGTCTCGATTTTAAAGACACTCAGATTATATATCTGCTGTGTACCGGTTATATGCTATACAGCAATTATCAGCATTTACAACATTAGCAATTAGTTCTGGCCCACTAATCTGATTGGTCGAGCGGTGTTCCAAGAGAGCTTATATTTAAAATATCTGCACTGGGACATTTCATTGTGTGTATCACTCCATTCGTCTGTGTTTGCTAGATTAAATTACACTCGTTAGTTCAAAACAGTTACTACAACAGTGTTAACGACGTCATCAGCGAACATGGCAAACTATAGAATTTCCTCGAATATAACTTTTGACGGTGGCTTAGTGGTTAGCCTGTTTGCCTCGCAAAAATAAAAAAGAACCTTTGACCATATTGTGACTGAAATGTTACTCGATATTAACATCGTTACTCGATTGTCAATCGATTCCTGGTTACTTCATTGGCTGCCACAGCCTCTGATTTTTATATTCACCTGTTCCTCAACGGTGTGCTGAAATCATTCGATGAGAAATGGTAATGCAGTTGAATATTCCTTCAGTTGGTAAAAGCAGCACTCGATGTTGATGTTTGTTGCTTGGGTCCGGCTAGCTAACATAGCTAGCTAGCAATACTTTAACACTCTCGCTAAGCTAGTAATATCTTCGGCTTGCTGCCTAAAACTGGAAGCTTGTATCATTAAAAGCAAGCTCTCAGCATGGCTCATACTCTTACATTATTGTTTACAATTTTGCGCGTTTGGGAGTTGCCCTTGGCATTGTCAAACAGCCTAGAAATCTCACTGTCAGTGTATATATTTGTTATCAGTGTTTCTTTGGCAAGAATCATATGCTATTATTATTCTGAACATTGTTCCTTAGTAATATAGAACCTTGTTCCTGGTTACACAATTGCACTGTGTGACCATGTAGTAAACAGTTATAGAAGGGAAATATTTATCATTGCACTATTCGATGTCACCCAGATGAGGACGGGTTCCCTTTTGAGTCTGGTTCCTCTCAGGATTTCTTCCCCATATCCTCTCAGGGAGTTTTTCCTTACCACTGTCGCCTCTGGCTTGCTCATTAGGGGCAAAAATTCATACATTTAAAATCTATATCCTGAATTGATATATTTCTGTAGAGCTGCTTTGGGACCATTGTTAAAAGCGCTATACAAATAAAACTTTGTATTAAATTGAATTGAATTAAATATGTCACCCCCTTTTTTTTTTTTTTTTTTTTACCCCCTCCAATAGTGCACACATATTTGGAGTTCTGTCAACCTCGAGTCTTCTAATTTTTGGAAAAATAAAGTGTGAGGATTCCAGCATGGAATATTGGAATGAAGTGTTATCCTGCCCTCTGTACATTTTGCTTGCCTTCATTTGCTGCAAATATCTACACCGACTTCGGCATCATACTACAGCGACGTCACTGGAATGAAACTTTCCTACTTTTTTTTTTTTTTTTTTACAAGAAATCTGTTCTTTTCCAAATGGACTTTGCAGTTAGCAGCTGGACCCTTTCCCCGTTAACACGTAGGTGAGCTATGATGTCATGTAGTGGCACTCATGAATTACAATACGAGAACATATATGTATGCAAGATGGAGGACATGGAGATGAATTATCTTATTGTCTGGTCTAAAGCTGGATGTCTGGCTACCCGATGGTACCTCCACAATAAAGTTGCGTGATATAAACTCATTATGGTAGTAACAGTTCATCAGGCTGACTCGGTATTTCTGCATTAACTACAAGCTCCTACACAAATGTAGGACTTAGAACTCTGAACATAGGACTTGGAACTCAGAACTTATCATTAGAAACTTGGAACTTGGAACACAAAACACTGAACATGGAACTCTGAATACTGAACACTAACCATGGAACTAGGAACTCAGAACTTATCATTAGAAACTTACAACTTGGAACACTAAACGCTAAACACGTAACTCCGAATACTGATCACTGAAAATGGACCTTGTAAGTCAGAATGTACAGCTAAAAATATGGAACTTATTATGAGTTTTTATTGATCACATATACATTACAGCACACCGAAATTGTTTTCTTCACATACCCCAGCATATGAAAGCTGGGGTCAGAGCACAGGGTCAACCATGATGCAGCACCCCCTAGAGCAGAGAAGGTGAAGGGCCTTGCTCAAGGGCCCAACAGTGGCAGCTTGGCAGTGCCAGGGCTTGAACCCTCGACCTTCCGATCAGTAACCCAGAGCCTTAATCGTCAAGCCACTACTGCACCACTGCAATTCGAAATGTAGAACTTGAAATCATTGTCCTATTCCAAAATTAAGTCAGCTGAGGTCAAATAAAAAAAACACTAAATCTGCTTGCAATTGAATTAGGATGGAGCTCAAAATGTGGAACTAAAGACAAAACGTGCAGCTCGAAACACGGGAGTCGACTCCCCAAATCAAGAATTCAGAATTCGAAACTCAGAACACAGAACACTGAGCTGTAGCAGCATATCAGAACTTAGATCGCTGAAGCTGGAGCTCAAAACACGCAACTGACAACTTCAAATACACCAGCCGTAAGAGAAAAATATCCAAGCTGAGATCAAAACAACAATACACTTGTATGGAAATGTTGAACTACTGTTTGGTTTGGCTTGAACCTGAAACCCAGGGTTAACTTATTGTGGTTTGTCCTTCCAAGGGAATTCATGAAAATGTTGAATTCAGGAGCTTCGAATTCAGATCATGAGACTCAGAATTTAAACACATGCAAACTGCCAGATAAAACAACGACAACGACAGCAATAACATTCAAATCAAAGAGTATTAACATGCAGACTGGATTATACGTCAAGGTACATTTAGACATAGAGAGCATTTTCAGGTTGGCTTGTATACATCAGAAGCTCTTGTGAAATGTCTGAGCGTAGATGCAAAGCTCACCAGATTCCCTCTCTAATGTGCCATCAAAGATCTCAAGAAATGTGTTATATATTGAGTGAGAATATTTTGGGTGGAAAGGAATGTCACAGGTTGGAAATAGAAACAGCACTGTGTGTGTGTGTGTGTGTGTGTGTGTGTGGTGAGGGATTTGATTCGAGGTTAAAACTGGCTAGTTATGTAATTGGCATGTGCTGATATGACATTTTCATGTGATATTTAATGTTTTATTTTGATTTATAATATTAGTCTGTAATACAGTAATATTTTCGTCCCAGGTGCATCTAAAAAAATTTGAATATCGTGGAAAAGTACATTTTTGTCCGTTACTTAATGAAAAAAAATGTAACTTTCATATTTTCTAGATTCATTACACATAAAGTGAAATATTTCAAGCCTTTTTTTTGTTGTTGTTGTCAAACGTTTTTTTTTTTTTTTTTTTTTTTTTTGTAATCTTGATGACTACGGCTTAAAGCTCATGGAAATCAAAAATCCAGCATCTCAAAATATTAGAACGAAGAATTTATAATACAGAAATGTCGACCTTGTGAAAAGTATGTTAATTTATGCACTCGAAACTTGGTCAGGGCTTCTTGTGCACAAATTACTACATGAATGCGGCGTGGCGTGGAGGCGATCAGCCTGTGGAACTACTGAGGTGTTTTGGAAGTCCAGCTCGTCTGTATCGTCGGGTCTGGTGTCCCTCAGAGATTCTCTACGGGGTTCGGGTCAGGCGAGTCGGCCGGACGATCGAGCGCGGTAACACCACGGTCAGTAAACCAGTTACTAATAGTTTTGGCACTGTGGGCAGGTGTCCGAGTCCTGCTGGAAAAGGAAATCAGCGTCTCCATGAAGCTCGTCAGCAGATGGAAGCATGAAGTTCTCTAAAATCTCCTGGTAGACGCTGCATCGACTCTCGACTTGAGAAAACACACTGGACCGACACCAGCAGATGACATGGCAACCCAAATCATCACTGACTGTGGAAACTTCACACTGGACTTCAAGCAGCTTGGATTCTGTTCCTCTCCACTCGTCCTCCAGACTCCGGAACCTTGATTTCCAAATCAACATTTACTTTCATCTGAAAATAGGACTTTGGACCACTGAGCAACGGTCCAGTTCTTTTTCTCCTTAGCCCAGGTAAGACACACATACATACATGAACACTTTTCAGAAGGTCGACATTTCTGTATTATAAATTCTTCATTGTAATATTTTGAGATGCTGGATTTTTGATTTCTATGAGCTGTTAGCCGTAATCATCGAGATCAAATCATCATTTACATTATTGCAACTGATTGCTGCCACCTCGTGATATCTGACACCAAGACATCAGCAGCAGATCCTTTAAGTCCTGTAGGTTGTGAGGTGGGGCCTCCACGGGTAGAACTTGTTTGTCCAGTAACCCTGCAGATGCTCGATCGGATTGAGATCCGGGGAATTTAGAGGCCAAATGAACACTTTGAACTCTTTGTCATTTTCCTCAAATCGTTCCTGAACAATTTTTTGCAGTGCGTCAGGGCGCATTATCCTTCTGAAAGACGCCACTGCCGTTCGGGAACACTGTTGCCATGAAGGGGTGTACTCGGTCTCCAACAATGTTTAGGTAGGTGATACGTGTCAAAGTAACATCCACATGAATGGCAGGACCCAAGGTTTCCCAGCAAAACATTGCCCAGTGCATCACACTTCCTCCTTCGCTTTGCCTTCTTCCCATAGTGAATACACTGTACATTATATCTGATTATTAGCACATGCCTCATCTGTAGGATTTCTTAGGCATTTTAAAGACCTGAGATTCCTCACCGTGCACTGAGGCAGCGATGAGAACCGGCTTTCGTGGCTCAGTGTCTGTGCTAGGTTTAAGAGCTTTGCTTTATTATGTGCACTCGACAAATCTCAAGTACAACATCTCAAAAGTAGAAAGTAATAAAGACCCCCCCGTTAAGTGCTTGAAGTCATGTATCCAGACAACATAGTGGGAAAACATGCAAAGAGCTACAAGCTGGACCGGTAAACCATATGTACTAACACTAGCTTGTTAAACCAAATGGCTCCAAATGAAGCATCTAAAAGGTGTGATCATTGAGAATCGATGTGAATTCCATAAATTTGACTTCAACATAAAAGGGCTTTGAAGAGGACTGTTTGTGGCTTTGAGACTGAGCTGAACTTTTTACATTGCATTGTGAAATATACAAAATTTGTGCATTAATCTTACACTTGGGAGAAGCAAACAAAACCCACAGAGGCCAGTCGCAGCATTTCTTTTTGCTCTGTGGCCAGTGACAACAAATAAGAAAGTAACCTCAGCTTTATTTTTTATTTTTCTCAGTCTCGTACTGACTGTCTTTAATATAACACAGCATATGAGGTGCAGGAAAGGGGAAGATCCGGAGGTAGAACAGGAAATTTAACTGCCGTGGAAAGAAAAGGGAGTAAAAATGTATAAAAAGCTCATTTTAGATCGCTCGCTCGGATAATACGTACACGGTGTAGCTAAATTTCCCATCTATTCCAATCTAGTAATTCCAATGTTGCGTTTGTAACGTGCCTTCTTGCCTTTTATTCGGTTTAAAGCTGGCATATGCTCTCAGCTCATTCTGGACAAGTCATTCGACCACTGAGAATGACACTGGATGCACATCTGAAAATATAAATGAAAATGGCTTCATTTATGGCTCATGTCACAATTGAAATTTCCGGATAACATCCACCGCTCATGACAGAGGTTCTCAAAACACAATCTTAAAACATGACACCTGCCCCAGTTTCTAATGAGCCCTGAGCATGAAAAACTCATTTCTGCTCACGTTCAAAGCCAGCGTTTTTTTTTTTTTTGTTTTTTTTTTCTTCTCTTTTCAAAGATAACTCTTAAGTGATTTTCCTAGACAAGCCGCTCTCAGCCAAGAGAGGAAAGAGAAACCGAATCCTTCGGGTGGAGATCACAGCTGTGAATTTGGGTCTGATGGACGTTACTGTTCTTCTCTTTGTGCTGGAGAGAAAGGAAAATTACAACTGCACTCCAAGTAAATCAATTTTCTGTCTGTATATTTTACAACACGGCTGAACTCTCTGACTCGGCTTTCTAGTCCAAAGGTGATCGTGAGTTTCTTCGCATGTCGGTATGTGACCTGATGGGTTGCCTACCATGGAAAATTTAAATTAAATCAACTTAGCTATACAGCATTGCACTGTGGTGGTGTTTTAAAATGGCCTGCGCCTCTCAAATCCCAGTCTTTCAGTGCAAGCTAGAGGTTGCAGAAGAATTCGCTATATTAGTAGCTTTACTCTTGTGTCGCACGGTTGTAATATAAATGATTGACACAGATAACATAAAGTAGCAACACACACTGACCATACTGTTACAATACAAATACAGATATAAGTAAAAGATTATTATTATTATTATTTTTTTTTTTTTGCCAGATTGCCAGGTTCACAGGGCATCTGGTTTACTTGAGGTGTGCAGCAGGACTGGGATGCTTCGGGTCGCAAGAAAAAGTCTCGCAAGAAAGAGGTTTCTATTTAATGCAGATGAAAGTAACCAGTCATATATGAAGCTTGTGGGTCATTACCATGACTGTATAGTACAATGTTTATTATCATGACAGTACAGCGTTCATTAACATGACAGTATAGCATTCCGTCATTCATCCTTACTGGGGCGGCTGTGGATCAGGTGTTAGAGCGGGTTGTCCACTAATCGTAGGGTTGGCGGTTCGAGTCCCGGCCCACGTGACTCCACATACCGAAGTGTCCTTGGGGAAGACACCGAACGCCGAGCTGTTCCCGATGGCAAGTTAACGCCTTGCATGGCAGCTCTGCTTTCATTGGTGTGTGAATGAGCCTCAGTGTAAAGTGCTTTGGATAAAAGCGCTATATAAGTGTACCATTTACTAACCTCCTGGTCAGTAAAAACTGGGGGGCACGGGGGTTAGCACATTTTCCTCGCACCTCCAGGGTTGCTTGTTGGATTCCCACATCCGCCCTGTGTGCGCAGAGCTTGCATGTTCTCCCTGTGCTTCAGGGGTTTCCTCTAAAGACATGTATTGTAGGCTGCGATGGGTTGGCACCCTGTTCAGGGTGTCCCCTGCCTTGCCCCGTGAGTCCCCTCCAGGCTCCCCAAAACCCTATGTAGGATAAGCGGTATGAAAAATGGATGGATTGGCAGAAATCGTCAATTTGTTTTTATTTAACATTTGTGTACACAAGCATGAATGGTCATAGACCTGCTTTGCCAAGTGAATGCCATCTAGCTAAATTTCACTAGCTTGCTAACTATAGTGTTCACAGTGTCTAGTTAATTTGACCTAACTAGACACTGCCTTTGGCCCCATCAGGACTCATATCCTATCGTACTAACCGGCGTTTCCAAAATACTACAGCAATACAGGCTACCGTAATTACTTTTCATTTGTAACATACTAATTTGACTTACACTTAATTTTGCTTACAGTGTGGCCCATGGATAGACTAGAACAGATACTACATTCAAATATGACTTTAATTTAACCACATGCCATATATTACTCCTAGCTGCAAGTTAGTGAGTTGTGACACATTGTTGATGTTACTGTATATACTGGAAGCCATGAAAGTTCAGTTAGCGGTTAAGTATTTGTAGTGTCATTGAATCAAGCAGAAACCTTTCCTAGTCATGTGTTCGCCCATCTGAGTGAAATGCTGATTGTCTTTATGGATTTCTTTCTTTTCCACTATTACCACATTTTCACATTGTCTGTATTTACGTCTGTATTGTACTTACATTTACATTTACATTCATGGCATTTGGCGGACACCCTTATCCAGAGTGACTTACATTTATCTCATTTATACAACTGAGCGATTGAGGGTTAAGGGCCTTGCCCAAGGGCCCAACAGTGGTAGCTTGGCAGTGCTGGAGCTTAAACTCCTGCCCTTCTGATCAGTAACCCAGAGCGTTTAACCCCTGAGCCACCACCACTACTTAAACATCGACAAGCTAAATTGTTAACGTCAAGAATTAGCAAGTTTATGCTGAAGGTCCATATTTCCCAATTGCCTAGCGAAACGAATTGTGGTGTATTCACGCATTTAACCAACTAAAATCGTACACTGTACAAAAACCGAGCATTGTACACACGATCCACACAACCTTCCAATTACAAAGGTATTTTATTTCATTAGGTTCTCATATGCTCAAAGCACAATAGCAGATATTCCCAGTGATACACATATTAGAAACTTGCAGTCTGCAAGATTTCACCATGCAGTGGGAGTGAGAGCATTCATGCTCTTATGGCGTGGTTTCAGGCCTTACACAGCATCACTTCCAAGAAAGTTTGGAAACGGTGGGTTTTTAGAGCGCGAGCACGGGAGGGAGGGAGAGAAATCCTGCGTCACAGTACTTTGATTTGTTCACCAGCTGCCAATGAAAATGATGACCTGCTGAAGGGCCTCAGCTGCTGGCACTGTGGATGCTCGGGCATGCCAACGCTGCTGGAATCCAGCACTGAACAAGTGTAGTCTTTACAGTACAGCAAATTATAATAAATATAAGAAAGAAACAAATAGATTGGCACGACCTGGATCTTGCCAGGCCATAAAATCTGTTGGACTTCCTTCAAGTGCTCACACATGTTCAAACAACTGTTATTTTACTGTGTGACCATATGGAGCCTTGGGGTCGTTGTGGGATCTGATAAAGTTCACACACACATCGCCCCTGCTATATGAAACACCACACACACACTATTAAGAGGAAACACAATATGCACACATGCCTCACAAATATACCAAACGGGTTGTTTCTTTCAAAATGACTTATTTTATAGAAATGGAGGGAAAATATCAGAAGAAAAGTAACCCACGGTGCTAATGTGGTTAGCAGCGGGTCAGGATTTCAGCCTACGATTGCAATGTTTTGTAGCACGACGCTATTCCGTGTCCGAGGTTTTGCAGCATTTTGCTCACTTTTTTTGTTCCTTTCAAATTCATTACCATTTTATTTGATATCTTTTAAAAGATCTGACACATGTAGCAAGCTTAATATATGGGCCGTATGTTGTATCAGGACTAGCTCGCCTCTCTTCCTTTGTTCGGTCCCTCCAGGATTTCGCCATCGCAGAAATGGACGCAAAGTCAAGCAAACGGCGCAATATTCGGAGGATTTTTTTATTTGGACATTTTTCAAGATCACCACAGATTCGGGCCGGGACGTGTCATGTTGACGTCATCACAACATGCATTCAGCCAAAGATCTCGTCGATTCATGTGCGTTGAGTACGGGTACGGCTAAAAGGTCTCATTTAACGACAGTCCTCACTGCAAAAGACAAACAACGTGCAAAACAATTTCGTACAGCTGGAGTTTTGCCGATTCAAATCGTTTTCCATAAGAAAAGCACACGAATCTCTGCAAGTTACATCGCAAATTTAAAAAAAAAAAAATCGACAATCATCGGAAAAAACGACGCGGAATCCTGTGTGGAGTGTTCGTTTTTCTCAGTGGTTTCAGCCGCCATACTGCATATATAAACTGCTCAGTTCACAAAGGCGGACTATCTAGCACTGAAGTGTTTGAGATTTGGGAGTGAAATTAGCAGCTCTAAATGCTCACTCAGTTTAAACACTCACGCCCACTTTATTAGGAACATCCGCACTGCATCCAGTCAGCCAATCGTATGGCAGCAGCATGATGTATAATATCATGCAGATACAGCCCAAGAGCTTCATTTAATGTTCACATCAGACTGAGGAATATCAAAATGGGGATAAAAACTGTGATCTCCATGACGTTGACCGTGGCATGGTTGTTGGTGCCTGGCAGGCAGGTTTGAGTATTTGAGAAACTGATGATCGCTTGGGATTTTCCGGCACAGCATCTCTAGAGTTTACACTGAATGGTGTTGAAAAGCAAGCAAACAAACAAAAAACATCCAGTGAGAAGCAGTTCACTGGGCTCAAACGCCTTGTTTATGAGAGAGAATGGCGAGAATGGTTTAAGCTGACAGGAAGGCTACCATAGGGGACTCGAATAATCACTCTTTACAAGCGTGGTGAGCAGAAAAGCATCTCGGAATGCTGAGATCACACACAACACGACAGCAGAAGAGCACATCGGGTTCTCGTCAGCCAAAAACAGGAATAGCTACTGTGCAAACGCTCAGCAAAAGTGGACAGCTGAACATTGGAAAAAGACCAGGTGAGGGTTTTCCAAACGCGTCCGGTTTTAGCGAGCCTGTGCCTCACTGCAGTCTCAGATTTCGCACGCAGAACTGCTGCTCAGGGTTACAAAACGTCAAACATTTATTAATCAGATTTGTCAAGGTCGTCTACTAGCTTGAACGGCTCATTCGATGTTTTGGACAGAACAAGCTGGATTTTTCAGTTTAGCAATAGCAATTCTCGGTTGCTTAGCGATTTCTGTTCAGCGGCCAGTTTAAGAATCATTGAAGTAAAAACAGCCAATGTGATGAACAAAGATGCTGGAAACTTTGAGGAAAAAAAAAACACATGTAAATCAGGATCTGACGCTCAATTTTCATATAAGTCAGATGTCCCCTGTATGTCCATTTGATTACTTTTAAATCCATAGTTCACTAAAAATAAAATTTCTGTCAGTTATCCTCATCCTCGTGTTATTCCAAACACATAAGACTTTCATCCATCTTCGGAGCGCAAATGAAGGCATTTTTATTGAAACCTGACAGATTTCTGTCCCTCCATTTACAGTGCAGTAACCAAAACCTTCAAATGTTTTGGTTTTTATAAGCTAGGCATCATGAAAGTGATCCATATGACTCCAGTGGTTTAATCCCAATTTTATGAAGGGATACGAATGACTTGTGTGCAAAAAAAAAACCCCCCGCGGGATGGTAGAGCGGGTTGTCCACTAAACGTAAGGTTGGTGGTTCGATTCCCGGCCCACGTGACTCCACATGCGGAAGTGTCCTTGGGCGAGACACTGAACCCCAAGTTGTTCCCGATGGCAAGTTAGCGCCTTGCGTGGCAGCTCTGCTACCATTGGTGTGTGAGTGTGTGTGTGAATGAGACACAGTGTAAAGCGCTTTGGATAAGTGCGCCATTTATTTATTTACCATTTACTCTACTCACAAAATATCTTCAGTTCCACATGGATCTCCAAACGCCCATTCGTGAGAGAACCGCAACGCATTCATGTGTTCTGTTGATGCGAGAGTGGACAAAAAACTTCCTCCTCTGTGTTGAAATCTGTGTTGGTTACTGGACTGTAAACGGAGGGAGCGGAAATCTCCCAGGTTTCG
Source organism: Ictalurus punctatus (assembly GCF_001660625.3). NCBI lineage: Eukaryota > Metazoa > Chordata > Actinopteri > Siluriformes > Ictaluridae > Ictalurus > Ictalurus punctatus. The sequence continues at coordinate 3,584,897 of NC_030438.2, read as the reverse complement.
TAAAAACGTCCTCATTTGTGGTCCGAAGATGAAGATGGTGTGGACTGTGGGGGAAAAAAAAACACCATACAAGACATCTAAAGAGCTTCAGGCTGACCTGGAGCAATCTAGAGTGGTGGTTTCAGCTCGTACGATACGCCGCACACTGAACCAAGTAGGGCTCCATGGGTGAAGGCCAAGAGTAACGTTTGCAAAATCTTTCATAGATAAGCCACAGTCTCTCTGGGATAATGTTCAATAGACAGATGAAACCAAAGTAGAGCTCTTTGGGAATGCAGTGCATCAGTTTGTTTACAGGCAATGAAATGAAGCCCATAAGGAAAAGAACACCCGACCTACAGAAAAACATGGTGGAGGTTCTATCACGCTTTGCGGCTGCTTTGCTGCCTCCGCTACCGGAGGCATTGAATGTATCAAAGGAATGATGAAATCAGAAGATTACTAAGACATTTTAGAGCGAAATGTGTTACCTAGTGCCAGAAAATTAGGTTTGAGGTGAAGGTCCTGGGTCTTTCAGCAGGACAATGACCCGAAGCACACATCTTAAAGCACAAAAGAATAGCTGAAAAGGAAAAGATGGAGTGTTTTAAACTGGCCAGCAATGAGTCCTGACCTAAATCCCATTGAAAATCTTCGGAGAGAGATGAAATCTGATATTGCAAAAAGGACTCCTGCAATCTTAAAGGAGCTTGATCGCATAGCAACGGAAGAGTGGCGGAAAATACCAGCAGACAGGCGCCGATAATTGTGCCCAGCGTACATTTTCTGTCACCATATGATTTAATTTCACAATTTTTTTTGTTGTTGTTGTTCTTGTTGGAACAAGCTATTGGACATGCTATTAAAATATTCTGGTTATACAGAACTGGTTCATTTGCATTCATTCTGTACTTACAATTCAGGGGGGCCAATAATTCTGATCAGGACTGTATATATACAAAATACATATATGCTCTATATATGTTGTGTTATGAAATGTTTATACAGCTGTAATTTTATATATATATATATATATATATATATATATATATATATATATATATATATATATATATATATATAGCCAAAATATCTTTAAAAAAAAATAAGCACCTTTAGGTTTTTTTTCTTGCACAAAAATATAAAGATCAAAATTTCACCATATGAAGTGTTTCCCAAGAAAGGATTTATTTGCCAAATAAAGGTATTATTTATCGGGGTACTCCAGTGTTACTACAGAAAGACGTCTTTCCCTGTTCTAAGGTTTTGCGTCACGCTTGGCTCTAAGCACGCAGGCTTTGCATAGTGCTGATGTGTGTTTTGGGGGTCAGTGGATAATTTCCTTGCTTATCTTCTGTTTTCTTTTCTACCCTTGCCAGCTGTGCAAACCAAAAGCAGATGTTATGATTAAAACAGCCAGGAAATGGGTGAGAGAAACAAGGCATTACGTCTGCGAGTGATGTGTTTCAGGTGATGGGGTGGGATTCCAAACACCTTCTGAAGCCCTGCAGCATTTTTTTTTTTTTTTTTTTTTTTTTTGCGACAGTCACTGTGCTATAAAAATGGAGCAGCTCCTTGCTGAAAGCAGAGTCATCTTGTCTTTTACAACAGGAGGAGTTTTACAGGCACGCTGGCTTTTGGACGCACACACACACACACACACACACACACACAGGCATAATCCTCCAAACAAAGACACTCTTTCATCATTTTAGTCAAGGTATAGACTTTTAAACAGCAGCCGGGTTGTGCATAGATTGTTTTACAGTATAAGCTATTGAATAATTCTTTACTAGTGGATGAATGTGTTCTCGTGATTTAAAAGTCAGAAAGCTCTTTGGATTTTTGCAGAGAATTTGTGAAAGTGCAGAGCCAAGTCAGTGAACCTTTTTTTGTCAGTTCTCCAGCAGACAGATCTTGAAGAAGGGATTTCCTGAGCCAAAACCTCCAGAAGGTCATGATGAATGAGCACGGCTTGGCCATCGATTTGCTGCTCATCTGCATGTCTTGTGGAGCAGCAAGTGTACTTTCAGCTTTTAATTCCACCGTCTCTGCTCCACCGTCCATCAGTTTCTCTGACAATAACTCCAAATATCACATGGACCATGTAAACTTTCCAAAAAACAGACGAAAGAGGTACATTTCCCAAGACGACCAGCTGGCCATTCTCGATTACCACAATAAAGTTAGAGGAAACGTTTTTCCACCGGCTTCCAACATGGAATACATGGTAAGAAAGCATATTAACCTTAACATCTTTTTATATATATATATATATATATATATATAAAGTATATTTGAGTAGAATGACCTGAATAAAGTTCAGATTCTCAGTGCAAGAGGAAATGAGTCTTTCCAGGCATATTACATAAAAAAATAGTACTACTATGGAATAGTAGAAGAGTGCTGACAGATATAGTAAAATTAATAGCTAAGATTATGACTGAGTAGCTGCACTTGCTAATTTCTTTTCCTTCCATCTGGGACATTTCTAGCTTGCTACTATGTACTGTAGTCACTCACTGAGGTAGGTTAGGAGCACAGTATTCCATATACTTGATGAAACAGTCAGTTACACTCGCCGGGCATGTATTAAATATAAACTGGTGTTACTATTTTTAAAATCCTATGCTGTGACTTTCCTTAAAATCACAGTATATAACAAATCCCTTATATTGAATTGAATTGAATCTTATTGTCATCGAATATATGTACAAATCTCATTGCATCCGTACGATGAGATTACACTTGCGGCGTCCTTACTGGATGCTGTAGCACAATAAAAATAAAAACTTAAATAAGAAATAGTAAGAATATATAAACATTTAAACGTGTGCAATCAATCCAATATGGAACTGGTAATGACGATAGTAACAACAACATCCCCAGTATATACAATTTTACTTTAATTGTTCAGACAGTATAGTTTTGGCAATTCCACACCATTCTGGACAGGATAACAGTCTCTGTGAATTCCACTGATTATGCCAACAGTTTTAAAAGACTACAAATAGTTAAGAAGGCAGAGATTTCTGGGTGGCTTGGTTCAAAGCATTTAAAGCTAAACCTCAGTCTTGAAGTATGGGCATAAAATGTATTATAACGCCTGCCAGATGGAAGTAGTTCAAACATGTGATGGCATGGGTGTGTGTGGTCCTTGTAGATGCTGATAGCTTTCTTCAGACAATGTGTTCTTTGTATCATATGACAGTAGTGACAAATCCCTTATGCGACATGTGGATGCATCAGCCATTTGGTTCAGAAAACCTTTTTGCCTTGACTGATTAAGCACTTAGGTAGCTTTTTAAGAGCCCATCAATCATCATAGCATCATAACATGAGTGGAAGTTCAGTGGTTCAAACCCCAGCACTGCCAGGCTCTGGGTTACTGATCGGAAGGTCGGGGGTTCACGCCCCCGGTGCTGCCAAGCTGCCACTGTTGGGCCATTGAGCAAGGCCCTTAACCCTCTCTGCTCCAGGGGGCGCTGTATCATGGCTGACCCTGCGCTCTGACCCCAGCCTCCTAACATGCTGGGGTATGCGAAGAAAAGAATTTCACTGTGCTGTAATGTCTACGTGACCAATAAAGACTCATTATCATTATCTCCGAAAAAATGTCCTGTATATTCACAGCTGCAGAATCATTTATTGTTTGGCATCTAATCTGAATATTTTAAGAAGAACTGATAGTAAAAAGAGAGAAGATAGAAAACGGCACAATTTGTGTCTTGTTGCTTGTCATGATACTAAAAAACATGAACCATGATTCGATGGAAATGGATCATTCCACTAAGTGGCAAAAATGAGTGCTGTATTAACATACAGCAAGTGACGACAGGAACTACCTTGTGTCCTGGATGTTCCCTGACATCAAGTGTAACTATAAATACATAAAATATATGATGTCATTCTTTAATAAATAAAAAATGTTGCTAGCATTGGCAAATTCCTATGGTATAAGTGCAATAAACCACCTTGGGATGTGATGTTGTAAAAAGTAATATAGTAGTAGGTTAGAATGTCGGTCATGACAACACTAACAAGTATATTACAACAACAGCTCCAGTTAACACATAAGTAGGTGTATTGGAATGCGGCCTGGGATCTGTTCTTTCCGTACAATTATAGCCAATCTGTTGTAACAAATGTCTCCTTGACTGTCCAGCTAATGTGCAGCTGTTGTGAAGATACAAATGACCCAGACCACCAAAGTTGCTGAGACTCGAGCTTAGCAAATATTTAACAAATGGAGGTTGGTAAAGATGGACTGATTAATCTTCCTTGGACAAACATTGGTCTTCTGGGTAAAATAACAAAAACATGTTCACGTCAAAAATATTGTCGTGATTGACAATGTCAGTTTTCATCTTCTATCCAGAACTATTTAGGTCATTTTTTTGAACGACTTGCCAGCTGTTTGGTGATGGCATGGTGAACAGATTTCCTTTTACTGCTTTTAGAAAGAAAATGAAGTGGTAGTATTTCACATGTACAGTATTTCTCATTTGAGCCCTGCATTGTCAGAGAGTTCACTCTTTCTGAAGGTTTATACTGTATTTATAAGTTTAGTTGGACTAATGAAGAGCTTCTCTACTGCCTCTAGTGTACCTCTCTGATTTTGCCAAAGAATAATGAGTCTTCATTGGTCACATATACAGTAGGGCACGGTGAAATTGTTTTCTTCGCATACCCAAGCCTGTCAGGCAGTCGGGGTCAGAGTGCAGGGTCAGCCATGGTGCAGCACCCCCTGGAGCAGGGAGGGTTGGGTCCTTGACCCTTACTCAAGGACCCAACAGTGGCAACTTGCAAGTGCTGAGGTTTGAACCCCCGACCTTCCGATCAGTAACCCAGAGCCTTAATTATGATTGGTCTTTAGTGTTTCTTAAAATGGGTGCTAAACCATCTTAGGGCACAATTGTACTGACAACATGGGAATGCCAATCACCCTACAACACATGTCTTTGGACTGGGGGATGAAACCAGAGTACCAGGGAGCACAGGGAGAGCATGCAAACTTCGTGCACGCAGGGCGGAGGAAACATGATCATTAATTTTGCTGATTGGTGTCTTGTTGTGTTTTCAGGTCTGGGATGAAACCCTCGCTCAGAGAGCAGAAGAGTGGGCTTCTATGTGTCTTTGGGAACATGGCCCTCGCAATCTTCTCAGGTTCCTCGGGCAAAACCTCTCTGTACGAACTGGAAGGTATGTATTGTATCTGTACATATTTCTTACCAGAAATAACATGCAACTCATCTACTTTGAGGATGGATTTGGACATATATCACACATGTAGTATATTACATCTCAATATACTGTCTCTTATATAGAAGGGTGGTGAATTAATGGAAAATGGTGGCATGTTTTGAGTCTACTTGTCCCCTTACATGGAATGGTCACTGCAAATCAATGGGAGTGGTCTCTTCCAACATGGCCCCGCCCCCACCTACAGGGCACGAGGGCTCACTGAACGGTTTAATGTGTACGAAAGCGATGTAAATTACATGCTATGACCTTCACAGTCACCAGATCTCAAATCTCTCTTTTGGAGTGGTGTGTTTGAAGTGAGTGTTTGCCAGCGCTCTGCACCACCATCATCAAAACACCAATTCGGGGAATAGCTTTTGAACGAATGGTGTTCATCACTCCTGTACAGTTCCAGAGACTTGTAGAATCTATGCTATGGCACAGTGACACCGTTTTGGAGGCTTCTGGTGGCCTTACTAAGACACTGCGCGTCATTTTTTTGTCACCCAACTACATCTGTCTGTGTCTTATCTGTTTGTCTATAAATCTATCTGTCTATCTGTCCCATGCTGTGCAACTCTTCAGTAAGACATAGATTTTGGATGTTTTAGGTACAGATCCATCCTGCAGCTGGTGAAGCCGTGGTATGATGAAGTGAAAGATTATTCTTTCCCGTATCCACGTGACTGCAATCCCAGATGCCCTCTTAATTGCTACGGGCCCATGTGCACACATTACACGCAAGTGAGTCATACACACGACAGCATGTAGTGTGCATGACATTCTGAGCAATTTAATGAATGAGACTAATAAACACAATTCTCTTTTTAAGATAAAAATAGGCAGTTAACTTTATTTAGGCATTTACAATAATCCAACCGTAATCAACAATCATACAATAATCATAGCAATAATTGCTCTAGGTTATTAGGTTAAATGTTACTTTGCATAGCCAGGACATCAGTAAGGAAGATGAGAAGAATGAGAGTAAAAGTGATATGCTTTAATCATTTCCCATTTATGGATGTTTCTGATTGGATTTTGCAGATGGTTTGGGCCACGTCAAATAAAGTCGGATGTGCCATCCATACATGTCACAATATGAATGTGTGGGGCTCTGTATGGAGGAGAGCAACGTATTTGGTGTGTAACTATTCAGGAAAGTAAGTGTAATAGCACACACACACACACACACACACACACACACACTGCAATCTACTTATAGAGTTAGCAGAAATACAGTGTATGTTGTCCTTTAGCTCTAAATATACTATCTAGCACAGCAACAGTTGAATTTTCTAATCTTGGTCAGAACGCACTCGGATTTAAAGCTGATCTTTGAAGTTTTTCCACCACAGGAAAGTCTTCAGGATGTAAGACTTGACAGAAAAAAAACCCCAACATATTTTATTTGTATCATTAACTTCAATAAAGAGAGAAAAGGAAAGGCTGGCGAATGGCATTTATAGCTGCTACAGTGTAAGTGATAATAGGAACGAACTTGTTTCACATCCATTCCACAAGACTATATTGTATATAGTCCATATAAATGGGATATAAAATACAATGCGTCATTCTCGAATCAATAAAAATCTTACAAGTTGGCAAATTAGTGTGATATAACATGAATGAATAACCTCTGGATATACTGTTACTTGAAAATGATTAACTTCAGGTTGGTAACGGCCCTCCACGTTGCATCACACCACCCTGTTGATGATTCATTTCCTATGAGGACACACCCAATTATGTTTTATTCCTTACATATTACATGATAAACTGATCGTTAATATATACGTGTATTAGATATATAGTCAGTTTCCAGTGTATTGGCCATACTATCAAGTCTACCCACCATTTAGTTTAGACTATAGCCCATCTGTTGCTCTCCGTAATGTGTCAGCTCTCCTCTACCCAATCTGTCAGTGAGAAAAGACCACACAGGACCATCTCTAACCAGATATTATTTAGGTCGTCGTCACAGGATGACTGCCGGATGGATATTTTTGGTTGGCAGACTGTTTCTCAACCTAGCTGTGACGCTGAGGTGTTTAAAAATCCCAGCAATGCTCCTGTCCAACCTTCTGTACACAATAAATAAACCTGATTAAAATACAAGAGAAAACAAACCGAGGAAAACGACAACATGTAAATAATAACCCTAATTAAATGCAGTGTTAAACAAAACGAGCAGCAGCTTCCTCAACTTGCCCTGGAGGTGAAATTTTTGTAGATTTTTGCTCCCCAACAACATGGTCTGAACTCCCATCATATTAGCAGAGTACGAAAAGTTGTAAGCGCAATTAAGGTGGTTAAAAGTTTACATCTGAAGGAAAACATTTAAATATATTGGTTTGGATTGAACAGCTTCAAAACATCAACATTTATTCGTTTTCATCTTAACTACATAGGCTGAAAAAACTGACGAGGAGCAACTTTTCAACATGTGAACCAGATTCAGGGTAATTATGGCGAGAGAAGTACAATTGTTCCCAGTGAGCGGCTGAGTCTGAGGAAATACACACCAGATGTGTCTCAGTATTAACCCTTCGGTTGGGGTCTAAATGTCCCTTTTGAAATGTTTACTGAACGTGGAACAATACTAGAAATTAGCTTTAAACCATGAAACTCTTTTTTTTTTTTTTTTTGTCAGATAAATGAAAATGAATGAAAGCAATAATAATTGAAAACAGTTATGCTGGAAGAAGATAATAGTAAAGTCCACCTGCACTAAAGAACATAACATTTCGTCGTTAATTCATCTAGATTGGTATTCGGGTCAAATTTGTTACTGCAATGTATCAAATTCACCTTTTTCCAAATTGAAAACGTAGACCTTGTCAGAACTTCTGGATAAATATAGATTGATGCATGAGCTCAGTTTGTGATCTTGTGAAAGTTATTAGTTACCTTTAAGGCAGCACGGGACAGTTTTATAGTAGCAGTGAATGAGGTCTGGAAGCACTGAAGTCATTAACCGTACTCACTGTCCAGATGCATCAATTATTCTCTAATATTGGTGACCAGATGTCTTTTTGGACTCAGAGACAGTCTAAGGTCCAGACATTCAGAGCCACAATTCCAGTGTGGCTTCTCGCCATAGTTAGTAGCACAGCATTACCAGTGTAGTGGGAGGAAAGGGCAGGGTCATGTATTTGTCAGAAGGTCATAGGGGTGTTTTAAATCATGTATGTATACATAGGTCATGGCATTTTTAATGGTGGAACAAAGTGTTGAGATGTTTCTAACCCGTTTTAGTAGTTACACGCGTCAACGTAGATTCAACGTAGATCATTTCTAATGGTTTAAACACCGAGACACTTTCTGTGCATGTCATAAATTAGATGAGGATGACATTCTGGAAATTTCATTTTGCTTCCAGTTTTAGTCATTGACAGTTCCCACCCACTTGCTATTTCTCCTCTGTGACATGACAAACCACCAACTGGAGAGCACCTTTCTGAACTGCTGCTCATGCTACCTCACGGAGAAGCTGAACACACTCAGAGGAAAGCGCTATCTGCCCTCTTCCACATACACACACGTCCATGATTGGCTAATGTCTCCACCCCAACCAGAGAACACGGCCAGTTAGTTATGCTGTCTTGGATTTCCATCCAACAGATGGCTGTATTATGGTCGGGATTTGAGCTTGCCCATACTGGGAATTCTAAATATTGTTTTCTTGTTGTTTTTAGGGGTAATTGGATCGGTGAAGCTCCCTATAAAGTGGGCGTGCCTTGCTCAATGTGCCCTCCCAGTTACGGCGGCTCGTGCAATAACAACATGTGTGTTCCTGCTGTGAACTCAAACTACCTGCACTGGTTTAAATAAATAAACACACACACACACACACACACACACACACACACTTTTTCTCTAGGCCTTGCACAACATTCCTAATTTGTATATATGGAACTATTTAAAATATAACCATGTTTTCCATTTCTTTTTTCTTTCTTTCTGTTTTATTTTAAAATGATACATCCCTTAAATTATTTTGTTAATACATATCTATACCAGGTACTGAGATGCCATAAAAAAAATAAAAAAAAAAACACTAAGTATTATTTAAGGGTGTGTTATATGGCAGAAATATCATATCACAATACTTGACCATGTTTCACAATACAGTGTATGTATCCTGATATTATTTTTTTTGCTGAATTTGGAATACATAACAGCATAATGTACTGATGTCCAGTCAGTCACTTGCTAATATTAAGTTTTAGACAGTGTGGCCTTGCTGTTTGTCATTTCATTTGGTGTAAATGTGTTTTAATTACACACAGTTGGTCTACTGACTTATTACCATACCATAATACTCTTCGAAAAGAATTGTGAGAAAATATCTTCGTATCATCACATCATCCACGTCGAGTGATGCCATTACAGTGTAAAATTATATACGGTAAAGCCATGGTAGTCAGTCTGTTTTGTTTTATATCAAATGAACTGGTTGTTTTATTTTGGTTCAGTGTAGTCTTGTGTTTTTAAACTTACACAGCACTTTGGTCAAAAATGTAACAAGTACTTAATTGAAGAACCCTGGACCCTCATCATATTGTATACACAGCCGACTCACAACTTTCAACGTTCAGGTCAGGAGAATGGCAATTCCAGTGTAGCGAGCATCTATCCATCCATCTTCGACCGTTTAATCCTTTTCAGGGTCACGGGGAACCTGGAGCCTATCCGAGGAGGCTTTGGGCACAATGGACAGGGTGCCAGTCCATCGCAGGGTACAATCACATACACACCCACACACCCATTCATACACTACGGACACTTTAGACACGCCAATCAGCCTACCGTGCATGTCTTTGGACTGGGGGAGGGAACCGGAGTACCCGGAGGAAACCCCCGCAGCACGGGGAGAACATGCGAACTCCCGCCGGGACTCGAACCCTGGACGTGTGAGGCGAACGTGCTAACCACTAAGCCACCGTGCACACAGCAAGCTTCTAAATCACTTATATATTGCATATCAATATACAGTAATAGACTTATAAGTAGGTTACATTTTAGTTAGGTTGAGTTATGTTTTCCCAAATTATTGCCAGAACCTCAAAGTTTAAACAATGATCCCCAAACCACCTTTTTAAACCACAATGCTTATTTAATTTGCTTAATGTGTGAATTAATTACACACCTATAAGTGCAATCCGACGTTTATGTCTAACTGCCTTTCAGTTAAAACTATTTATTGGCCAAAGTAAACTGTAAATATATTTTTGTATAATAGTTATTCAGTAATTTTGTTAACATTTTGTTTGTGTATCTTTTTTTTTTTTTTTTTTTTTTTAATTTAAGTGTCATTTCTATTGTGTTTTTATCGTCCGTTTGTTTTAACACCCTGACGTGAAAAATACATGAAAACGGATCGACACAGCATTAGCTATTTAAGTCCTTAAGTTTCACTGTTGAATGAGAGTTGTCACAGTTTCATACGCACTGACTGCTTTTAACTTTAAGTTGTATTTATCGTTCCCTAACAAACTGCCCTTTCTTTTGTATTTGTATTTTATACTCCTGAATAAAGGCAGACTTTTGTCTTAAACGTATGACCTTGTTTCTCGCGTCAGTACTGAGCACAACCACACGGCGTCTATGTTCATTACACTTTAAATCCTTCTTCACAGCGGGGGACATAGCTGAGAGTAATTATTTGAACAGGGTTACACACTCATGTATGTCATCTTCTAGTCTTATTTCCCATTGAGCATTGTCATGTCTTTATCAAAAACAGAACTACTGCTGAGATTTATTAAGTAATCATAGGCTTATTTAGGCAATTCTTTTAAAACAAAGCCTGTGTTCAGGATACCGTGGATGATTTCTGCATCTTCTGCTCTGTTTCCTTCTCTACTCATAGGATTTCTCGTGACTTCCAAACACCTCTGGCTAGGGGAAATACTTTAATTATGACGATTTGAAAACCCGAGCAGAAATGCAAAGCCATAGATGTTGGTATAGACAGTAATCTCTTTGAAGACTTTCGGCCGCATCTGAACGACAGCCAAACACAAACAGACCATCATACGACCTGGAATCGGCAATTAGCGTGCAAATGTAAACGGAAGTCTGCCCATCATGCGAAAGACGGGAAAAGAGCCCAGGGAAATGGTTGGTGACTACTTACTGTATATGACGTCCTTCACAAAACCTGATTGTAACGTTCCTGTAATTCATGAAAGCCTGAGGAGAAGGATGCAAGACCTTTTATTTAAGTGTTTTTTTAACGGATTCTTGAGGTCCATGAGAGTAAAATCCATTAAAATCCTTCCGTTCAAATTTGGTCATAGCTATTTCCATTTGCTCATAGTACCAATAGGTCAGTCATCACCTTGTGACCCCTGTGAGTAGTCTATAAAAGGACCCTGAGTGACCTGAGTGACTCATACATCTATGGTTACATATGTAACCTTGTGTTGTACTTCCTTGTATATCAGAGTCATTATAGCGGTTCATAACACATCCTGGGAGCTCCAGACAAGTGCAGACAGACAGCACAGTAGTTTTGTGGTGCTCGAAAGTTTGTGAGCCCTTTAGAATTGTCTATATTTCTACATATAAGATTTTCACACAAGTTCTAAAAGTAGATAAACGAGAGCCCAATTAAACAAATCGGACAAAAATATTAGACTTGGCCTTGTTTTTTTTTTTTTTTTTTGCAGAAAATCATCAAATATTACATATCTGTGAGTGTTAAAAGTATGTGAACCTTTGCTTTCAGTATCTGGTGTGACCCCCTTGTGCAGCAATAACTGCAACTGAACATTTCCTGTAACTGTCGATCGGTCCTGCACGTCGGCTTGGAGGAATTTTAACCCGTTCCTCAGTACAGAACAGCTTCAACTCTGGGATGTTGGTGGGTTTCCTCACATGAGCTGCTTGCTTCAGGACTTTCCACAACATTTCTATTGGATTAAGGTCAAGACATTGACTTGGCCATTCCGAAACATTAACTTTATCATTTTTTAACCGTTCTTTGGTAGAACGACTTGTGTGCTTAGGGTCGTGGTCTTGATGCAGGACCCACTTTCTCATGAGATTCAATTCACATTTTACTTTAGAATTCGCTGGTATAATTCACAATTCATTGTTCCATCACTGATGGCAAGTCGTCCTGCCCAGATGCAGCACAACAGGCCCATACCATGATACTACCACCACCATGTTTCACAGATGGGATAAGCTTCTCATGCTGGAATGCAGTGTTTTCCTTTCTCCAAACATATCACTTCTCATTTAAACCAAAAATTCTATTTTGGACTCATCTATCCATAAAACATTTTACAAATAGACTTCTGGCTTGTCCATGTGATCGTTAGCAAACTGCAGATGGGCAGCAGTGTTCTTTTTGGAGAGCAGTGGTTTCCCCCTTGCAACCGGCCATGAACACCATTGTTGCTCAGTGATCTCCTGATGGTGAACTCATGAGCATTAACATTCGCCAATGTTAGAGAAGCCTTTAGTTGCTTACATGTTATCCTGGGTTCCTTTATGACCTCACAGACTATTACACGTTTTGCTCTTGGAGTGATCTTTGTTGGTTGATCACTCCCGAGGAGGGTAATAAAGGTCTTGAATTTCCTCCATCTGTACACAATCTGTCTGACTGGTTGGTTGAGTCCAAACTCTTTAGAGATGGTTTTGTAACCTTTTCCAACCTGATGAGCATCAGACTTTGATAGATACTGTAAAATAATATAAATAAAATAGGGTGCTCGCTCACACCCGATCGTCATTCCATTGACTGAAATCACCTGACTCTAATTTCGCCTTCAAATTAAACTGCTAATCCTAGAGGTTCACATACTCTTCCCATTCATAGATTATGTAATATTGGATAATTTTCCTCAATAAATAAGTGATATAATATTTTTTGTCTCATTTGTTTAATTGGGATCTCTTGGTCTACTTTAATACTTGTGTCATAAAAATCTGAAGATGTTTTGAGTCATATTTACTCAGATATATGGGACATTTTAAAGGGTTCACAAACTATCGAGCACCACTGTAAATAGTGCTGATACCATTCTTTATTGAGGGTGTAAGTCACTCTGGTGGTGATACAATTTTTTGAGAATAAAATGCTCAAAGCCATAATTATGAGAATCATGACAATCATTCATGCATTAATTCGACTTCCAAAACTCACCACAGAGCACACAGGGTGTCATGAAGTTTTCCAAACTTACTTTGCCAAAGTTTACAGACAGAATGTTGATTCTGTCTGTAAACTTTGGCAAAGTAAGTTTGGAAAAACTCCATTTTGCTGGTTCAAAAATGTCCACAAGTCTACAAGACACTCCTTTTAGTGCTCTCCAGGTGATAGCTATAGCATGCAGTGGCTGGTCTGTGCACATTCCTATCTGCAAGAGCAGACATGTTGATGGATTTATTAATATATTAAGATATTAATATGCCTATTAATATCTTAATCAGGATTCTTGGCTTCAGTCACAGCGTACAATGTTTTGAATTCCCGGCCCCAATGCAGACATTTAACTGACTTGTCTGGCTAGAGTGATGGCCAGCAGAAAAGCTTTCTCAAGTGAAAGACACTTTATGTCCTTGTGTTTCATTGGTTTATATGGTAAATTGTACAAAACAGCTAAGCTGGATCCTACTACTGGACCATCGCTAGTGTGCAGACGAAACAGCCATGTGCACCGTGGTGTATGCCCAGTGTTTCACAACATATAAGAAAACTTTCCACTTGCTTGCATACAACCAACACAGATTGAGCATGTGCACTCATATGAGAGTGTCTGAGTATGCAGGGGTCAGTCCAAAGGGGCCAGCCCCATAATTTCAGGGTGTGTGGTCTGCTTTTTCACAGTAGTCAGTTCATCCAGAGCTGCCAGTCCTGTCTGATCGGTATCAGGCACAAAGGGCCTGTCAGGAAAAATTAACAACAGGTACAACTATGATCTATTTGGCCAGAATGGAGCCATCAGTGCAAGGGTTATCTTAGAAAACTTTTTAAAAGTCAAGGTGGGCCTCATTTTTATCCTACCCATATTTGTCGAAGGATTGTTGTCATGTTCTCAGAGGGCTATCTCCAGGTATTTGATCCACTGCACTTCTAGGGAGTCATATTCTAAAACACACTTTAGGGCTAGGGTGGTGAGACTGGCGTTGCTGAGGGCTTGTCCTAGAGCTTCCCACATCCCATTCAACATTTGGAGACTGTCAAGCCCATTGATAATGTGCATAGTTTCATAGTCATCGGTGTATGTCTGGTAGAATCTTCTCATGCTTTTGGTATGTTGATGAACTCTCCATATTGGCAGATGAGGAAGCAGACTTTCCCTCAGCACAGTACTTCATGACTCCCCCTAGAGTCATTGTGATTCCTTTGGTGCAAGGGATAGTCTTTTCACTTTGGGAGAGCTGTTGGTTTTGGCTTTGGGGTCAGCAAGATCTTTGGTATGTACATATGTTTGGATTGGCACTCACCCTTCTCTTCTAGTCTTCACTCATTTTTGGCCTTCCTTGTTCATACATGATTGGGTTATATCTACAAACATCCACTTCTCTGGTTCTGCATCCCAACACCTCAGAGGTAGGGAAGAGAATCACTTAAGTCATGGGAGGAGCAGGAAGACCTCTTCCCCTTCAATCTACAATGGCCCTTAGTCACTACCACACTCTATGGCCAAAAGACACCTGACCACAACACTCATGTCTGCTTTTTTGAACATCTTGAACGTTCAATATTTAGTCCCCTGTTACTATTATAATAACCTCCACGCTTATGGGAAGGCATTTCACTAGATTTTGGAGCATGCAGTGGGGGTGTGGCGGTTAAAGCTCTGGGTTACTGATCGGAAGGTCAGAGGTTCAAGCCCCGGCGCTGCCAGGCTGCTACTGTTGGGCCCTTGAGCAGGGCCCTTGAGCAAGGCCCTTAACCCTCTCTGCTCCAGGAACACCATATCATGTCTCTGACCCAAACTTCCTGGCATGCTGAGGCATGTGAAGACAAGAATTTCACAGTGTTATAATGTAATTGTGACAAATGAAGACTCATTATAAGTAGTCATTATATCTGTGGGGATTTGATCATTCAGCCAAGAGAGAATTAGTGAGGTCAGGTGCTGATATTGGGCAAGAAGGCCTGGGGCTCAGTCAGAATTCCAATTCATCCTAAAGTTGTTCAATGAGGTTGTGCAGGCCACTCAAGTTCATCAGGTCCAACCTTGGCAAACCATGGCTTTATGCTTTGTGCACAGGGGCATTGCCATGCTGGAATATGTTTGCTCCCCTTAGTTCCAGTGAAGGGAATCGGTAATTCTACAGCATACAAAGACATCCTATACAATTGTGTGCTTCCAACTTTGTGGAAACAGTTTTGGGAAGTCCAGCATATTGGTGTAATGTTCATGTGTCCACAAACCTTTGTTGACTTTAAAAATCTGACGGCCGTTTGGGTACTCGAAGGGGTCTCCTTCTCAGATATCGACACAGACCCCTTGGTTTCCAACACCTGTGCTTCTTTCAAAGTCTAAATCAGTGTCCCAGTGTTCCATTATGCTTGTTGACATAGTCTACCAAATGTGAAAGTGACAGGGTTGTATTATGCTTGTACATGAAAAACCAACATCAACCTCACTGTCTAGCCAACAACTGAACATCTGGGTTTATAGTGTTATATTTGTCCAGGTATGCAACCTGGTGTACAATAAGGTTCTGCTATTGGTGGAGGCAAGTAATTATTTTGTGTAGGAAGTTTATCTGATCACAAGTCTGAACAAAAACCGACTTTCCACTCGCATTTGCATTGCTATTAAATCTAAAGAGTTGGCCTGGGAACAGACAAAATCTGGTTACATCGTGAACACTATTGGGGCCTGGGAAAACGAGCTCATAAATTAATTCATAGATGTTAAGTGAAGTCCTAATCCCTCGGGAAAATGGAAAACATAAATCTGTTATTTTAGTGGAGGGTGGAAAAGACATTGGGTTGACATCCTGCATCAGGTCTGCCAAACACACACGCACACTGGATCTGCACCTGCTCAAAAGAACAAATACAAGCCGTACACTGCCAAACATGGTTCCACAATCTCAGGTGCAGCAGAGAGGGTTTCCATCCACCTGCTTTTATTTCGGCATTGAACTCGTGCATAAGAAAAAAATTCATGGCAACGCATCGAAAAGAAATTCTTAGATAAACATATTTAAAATTAAGGGAAGAATTTCCACTTAAGTAAAATACATAGGTTCAAGAAGAGTAAATAGGTCAATAATGGCAGGTTTACAGTATGTTAAACATATTAAATAGAAATACATACATTTACGAATATATTGTAGTGGAAAAGAATAGTTACTGTAATTAGATCAGCTAACTAAGCTGTTTTGGTCTCTCCTAGGCTGTGTGTACTCTTCTGATATCATCTTGTTTCCACCTGATGGGAACACACAATTACACTTTTTTTTTTTTGAAGGCTTGGAAATTTGATTCGAATTTGTGAAATACTCCTGCAACAATACTTCTGAAAAATTTCTAGCTAACTCTCCTCTATCAAGACCACGGGGAAAATCATTGGCTACTGTCTGTCGTCACTTGAACTGTACATCGTCAGGACAAAGAGGCGAGCAGGAAAAATAACCAGTGACACCTCCTACCCTGCTAATTACCTATTCCTAAAAAAAAAAACTACCATCAGGAAAGCGAATCCACTCGATGATAAAAAACCGCACGCTACAGAAACAGCTTTTTTCCACTGGCAATATCTGTTATTAACCAGGCTGTCTAGGCAGCATTCCGTGATCACTACACCTCCAACCTGCCAGTAAAAAGCACCAAATGTGTCACGTTACAAAGGTAGATACGGAAGCAAGCGCAGATCTTCAACAGTTTAATAAACAAACAAACAACAAAACAAAGACACTAAGACAACTAGGCAAAATACTGTGGCCAAGGCTAAACAAACTATGAAACAAAACATGGTACAGGGACACCAGTCAAGATAGACAATACGTAAGACGAGGACGCAGTACAAACAGTGGCTATATATAGGAGTGCTCGTTAAACAGATACGTGATACAGGTGCAGGTGGTCATGAGACAGTGATGTAGTATGGTGCAGTGGCTGCTGGGAAATGAAGTCCAGAGTTACCTCCTTGATATATGACAAAATGTTAATACGAATAATTGTATTCCTTGTTCCTGCACTAGATACTTGCATAGTATTTTTCTTCTTCTTCTTCTTGCTGTTGTTTATTTATTTTAAATTATTTTACAAGCTAAATATTATCCATCCATCAATTTTCCATACCGCATATCCTACGCTGGGGAGCCTGGAACCTATCCCAGGGAACTGAGGGCACAAGGCGTGGGACACCCTAGACGGGGTGTCGACCCATCGCAGGGCACAATCGCACACCCATTCAAATACTCCAGACGATTTGGAAATGCCAATCGGCCTACAGTGCACTTCTTTGGACTGAGGAAGGCAGCCAGAGTACTTGGAGGAAACCCCGAAGCATGAGAAGAACATGCAAACTCCACGCCCACAGGGCAGAGATGGGATTCGAACCCCCAACTGCAGAGGTGCGATTCAAATGTGCTGACAAGTCGACTAAGAAGCCGACTTTCCACTTGCATTTGCATAGCATACAAAGACATCCTTTCCAATACAATACTTTGTGGCAACAGTTTTGGGAAGGCCGACATATCGGTGTGCTGTTCATGTGTCCACAAACCTTTGGCCATACTTCTGTCTGGAGTGAGACGCTGCAGTCTTCAGGTAAGAGATACACAGCTTGCCATGTGCATAGTATTTGTGCCCATTGTATTGTCTTTGCAATGTACTTTATGTTCTCTACAGCCCCTACATGCCCCCAGTTAAATATTATAATTATTTTAAACATTATCAATAAATATTACTATTTATGAAATATATTATTTATGACCATGGCCATTGCTATATGCTATTGCTCTTACTTATTATACAGTATATCACACTTATTCCACTACATTTAATGCACCATAAACTGCATCCAGTTGCTAGTTCTACCGCCACCGACGTGTAAATTACAACCGAGTCTACCATTTCCACTTAAGGAGCAATATTTGTATATTAGGATGGTAATTGTGTTGTGCTGCCTGAGTTATGTGTGTGTTGAATGTGTCATGATAGGACCGAACATAAAATGATTTCAGATTCCGATTTTGTGTCCGATTTAAGTGTTCTGTCTTGTTCTTCCAGGCCGCATCTTTAGCTTTTATCGAAATACGATATAAACAATCCGAGTTGAAACAGCCACCAAAAATCTCTTTACATGCTCAGAGATCCTGTTGATGGCAGGTGTTTTTGCACACAGGTGTGAATGTAAGGAATGGGCCAGAGATTAACTTCACTTGTCTGCTTCACATAAAAACTGTCATCGAAGCGAGAGAAATGTTTCTACGCAGTGAGTGCGTTTTGCACATCTGTTTGGCAGAAAGCAAGTGTGAGCTATTGGATTTGTTCACATGACCACATGGAGACGTTGACAGATGTTGGTGTGCTTGTGTTATTGCTGCTGTAAATCCATCAAAAGTTCATTTCAGCAATAACTGAGACACATCCGAGTGTTTTGGTTCGGTTTCAGACAGAAAAATAATCAGCCTCTGATGACAGCATGTGGAATTGAGCCGTAGTGCTGCTTATACAGGCCAACTGTCCTATACGGTAGGGTCTTAAATAATATATGTCCAAAACAGTTGTTTATTCAGATATGTTTTTATTAACTGCAGAGTCTTTAAGTTATTTCATCCGTTTAATAAACTGTAATACAGGGGTTTATGATTTTTACTTTTGAAAAGCTATGAACCATGAGGTTCACATGGAGTATTTAAGACACACCTCCAGGGTCGGGGGTTGGATTCCCGCCGGGGCCGTGTGTGTGCGGAGTGTGCATGTTCTCCCCGTGCTGCGGGGGTTTCCTCCGGGTACTCCGGTTTCCTCCCCCAGTCCAAAGACATGCACGGTAGGTTGATAGGCGTGTCTAAAGTGTCCGCAGTGTATGAATGGGTGTGTGAGTGTGTATGTGACTGGCACCCTGTCCAGGGTGTACCCCGCCTTGTGCCCCATGCTCCCTGGGATAGGCTCCAGGTTTCCCCGTGACCCTGAAAAGGATTAAGTGGTTGAAGATGGATGGATGGATGTGTCATATTTACATACCACGTGAACACGGATATACACAGATGTGTGCATTAGGACTGGGATCCTGTGAAACATAACAAAAAGGTTGCGGGACTTTTATTTTGTGTGCGCAGGAGTGTGTTGCTCACAGTTCGCTCACACATATCTTATCCACATTACATTGGCTCCCAGTAATGCTCTGCTTTGATTATAAAATACTATTAATGACTTATACAGCACCGAATGCTCTCACCCCACAGTACCGAAGTCAATTTTTTGGTCTATGATTTGCCAGGACTGCTTCAATCAAAAGATGCAGGTTCTCTGTTGGTATGTAGAATAATGAAGACTACAGCAAGGGGCAGATTTTTTTTCCTACAAGAACCTGCCAACTATGGAATAGCCTTCCAAATAGTTTTCAGTACTCAGACAGTCTCAATCTTTAAGTATAGATTAAAAACCTATCTGTTCCATCAGGCATTTTAAAAAAAAAACAAAAACATACAAGCATACCTAATAATAAATTCTCTCTGTGTGTTTGTTGAGCTCTATGTGCGCTGATGTCGCCTGATGTGATGCCAGTGCCACCTTCTGCTGCTGCACGGAGCAACGGTTTCCATGTGGTTGAGGAAGTGACAACATAAACACATTCTGATATATTCTTTCTTCTTCTCTGTCTCTTATCATTTATCTTTTGCTTTCAAATTTTAGCGGACATCTCTTTGTGACACTCGTGCCTTTTTCACTGACAACACCGTTGTTGTTTTTTAAAAATTATTATTAGAATAAAAAGAAATCCTGTATGCCCCTTTCAAATCCTATACACTGTGTTTGAATATCTTAAAGCGTGGCCGCTACTGCAACTTGTAAGGTAATAATATGTTTTAACGAAGTAGTATTAAGGGTTTCCAATGGCAGTAGTTTCAAATGAGTCCAAACCGACCTGGCAACATTGCAATGTTAAGACTTCTCACGACTTCTCGGGACTGCTCACCTCCTCGCAACCCTCTCAAAACCATTCAAGCACAGTGTGTACTAGCAGAATGTAGTCCTTTTGGAGGTTGATATCACTGGTGGAGATTCTTTCTTGTTTAACTCTTTTAACTCTACAGCACTGGGACATACTTACAACCACAAACTCCGGACTGCTGGCGTGGGCAGCCATGTTGATTCTCTCTGCGCAAGCCCCATGGTTTGTAAGGAGGAGGAGCCTTAAGCATCATCGGTCCAGCTCATGACTCCTTCATTGAGCAAATTGCTGGCTCAGGCAGCTATATACTGAGATATTATTTACAAAATGTAAAGAAATATGCGACTTGAGACACAGCTTTTATCTCACAAGCACAGATGTCAGCCTAAAAACAACGCATTGAGTGTTGAATGTTGTGGTGCATTGTGTTATGATATTATCGTGTGTTTCTTTGTACTCTGAATATGTTAAGTTAATAGCTTATTATTATTATTATTATTATTATTATTAACAACAACAACAACACCACCACCACCAACAACAACAACAATAATAATAAAAATGGCCCTTTAGGCTTTTTATTTTATATATAACTTTTTAAATAAAGTTATGTATCTAAATAATGCATTCCATTTCATTTCATTACATTTTAAAAATATATTAATCTTTGATTCCTCCAAGAATCTCTTGCAGGATGCACAGTGCAGCATCTGGAGCAATTTCTTGAACCATCAGTTTTTATTCAATGTCATCTTTGTTTCACTGAAATCTTAATTTCTTCCAATGAAAGCAAGCATTGTGTGTTTTGTTTAGTTCCTTTGTGCCGGTTAAAGAGCTGCACTGCTTATTTTCACCCACATCTGTTTAAGATAATGGTGTGGAAGCAATTTCAACTGCAATGGACTCACATATTTCCCTTTCACAAAGGATCACAGGTATTACTGCACCTCTACAGTCTATAACGTAAATAATAATTTGACTGATCAAGTACCCATGAAAGGAACAGTAACTCTAAGGTACTGTATGTTCAGAAAGCAGTGTAGATGTGTGTCTGGAGAAAGACTGCCACCTGTTGGACTTTTTCCATAAAATATTACAGCAATTTGGTCACACGTTGGAGTGCCTTCATGACTTCAGACTCACTCGTGCTTATGTTTAGACATACTGTGTATATATGCCATATAGCAAGTGATGCATGCACATGCTTTCATTGTTTTATTATGCCTGTTTGTACTCTTAAGTGTAAAAATGAACAAATATTAACTAGAAAATGATCCATAGTCATTTATTCATGTGCTTACATCTTCCTATTTTAAAGAGATCTAAGGCCGGATTAGCTCACGTTTACCAGCTAGCTAGTGTTAGCAATGAAGACTGGAAACATGTATGGCCATGATTTAAAAATCCTGTTAAAAGTCCGGTCAGGTTAGCTTATGTTTATGAGCTAGGTTTATGAGCTAGATTAGCAGAACATAATATGGACCTTATAAATAAGACTAAAATTCTGCCCCCAAAATCCTGTAATGTTAGCTTATGTTAACTAGAATTAGCAGTGAATAGTAGGAACATTTACAACTTAAAAATTCTGTCTAAATGGTTAGCGCATGTTAGCTAGCTAGTCAATAGTGTTAGCAGTAAATACTGAAAACATTTATGAGTGTGACATAAATATTAGGCCAGAAATCCTTTCGGGTTAGCTAGCTGATTAACATTCACAGCAAATATTATATATGTATATCAGTAAAAAATCATGCTAACGAGCTGACTAGCATTGAACTGAATTGTAAGCATTTATGACTGAACAGTCCTATAAGTAATAAGCGTAAGTAAAATAATCTCAGAAATCATGTAAAGTTAGCTTATGTTACCTGGCTGGCTAGCACCAAGATCGCGCTGATTAACTGCGTAAGCAGACTATAGTGATTTT
This sequence comes from Ictalurus punctatus, assembly GCF_001660625.3. Lineage (NCBI taxonomy): Eukaryota > Metazoa > Chordata > Actinopteri > Siluriformes > Ictaluridae > Ictalurus > Ictalurus punctatus. The sequence goes on along the minus strand of NC_030438.2, from coordinate 3,562,637 downwards.
CTTTAATCGCAGGACTATCCTTAGAGGAGCTTTATTGTCTAAGACTGGCGAAGTGGGGGGGCATGGTGGCTCAGTGGTCAGCGCTGTTACCTCGTGCCTCCGGGGTTGGGGGTTTGAATCCTGCCTCTGCCCTGCGTGTGCGGAGCTTACATGTTCTTCCTGTGCTTCAGGGGTTTGCTCCGGGTACTCCAGTTTCCTTCCCCAGTCCAAAGACATGCCTTGTAGGCTGATTGGCATTTCCAAATAGTCCGTAGCAGGTGAATGTGTGTGCGATTGTGCCCCGCTATGGGTTGTTCCTTACCTTGTGCCCCGAGTTCCCTGGGATAGGCTCCAGACTCCCCCTTGACCCTGTATATCTGTACCCTGTTATGGAAAATGGATGGAATGGATGGATGAACTGGTGAAGTGTAAAACCAGCTGCTAAATAACACACACACACACACAAACAGTCAGTTGTTCCTTCTGTTCTGTGTTCCTTGTGGATATTAGGACTATTCCGACGGCCAAAGAAGAAATGCCAATGGTAATTAAAGGATATTTTAAATGTGTGTCTTAGCTTGACTAAAGCTAAACGATCATAAAGAGCCGGAATAACCATAATGTTGTATGACTCATTTGGCAAATCTTTTAAAAGTGGCTCCTCTGTCCGCATAAAATATATTGACAGAGCATGTCATATTTTTAGCCTAGTGAGGGGAAAATAATTTTTTGCTGTCAGCGACACTTTAAACTCTGATGCCAAAATAAAGACAGGAGGAGAACAGCAGACATTACATGTAGCAAATCTAATATTTTAGTTCGGCGTTCACAAACAGCCTAATGTCTAACTGCTATGGTAAACACAGCAAAGGAATAAAGACCTTTCTTTATTTATAACCTGAAATTAAAAATGGGGGCCGTGGTTTGGAAGTGCAAGTGCGGCAGGAATAAGAACGAGCACCGTTATTTCACACAGCACATCCAAGTCATGGAAACACCCAGCTTTCATGTGGCATGCCTACGCATGTAAATGTACACACACACACACAGCATCTCTAGCATTCATCTGAAAGATGACTCATTCTTCACCACTATGTTGACTTAAAATATGCAAATGGGGATATGATTTTTTGTTTTTTTTTTAATACTGCAAAAGCTACAGTCAGACACAATTTATCAGGAATATTGCTGTTAATGCTTCAGGGTCATACCCTGCTAATGGGGTGTTATATTGTGGAATGGCAGAAATAGGATCGAGGTATTTAAGTATAGGAGCTGTTATTTAATAATGCATTCAATATCATATATAGTCTCTCTGAACACCACTTGAAATATTCAGTGGAAAATTTTATCGGTGGGTGATTAGTGTAACAAATACGGTAATTGTCAGCAAAGTCATAATTTTGATCCCTAACCCTAACCCTACTGAACATCCTCAGATGTATAACAAATCCAGCTCTTAGTTTGTTTATTCACCGTTTGCTGTCTACGGTGCGTTCAGAAAGTATTCTTTTTTTTTTCTCTTCACATTTTGTTGTTATTTTTTTCCCCCACATCAGTCTACGCTCCATACCCCATAATGACAAAGCAAAACTATCCACCATCCATCCATCCATCCATCCATCCATCCATTTTCTGTACTGCTTAGCCTACACAGGGTCACAGAGGAGCCTGGAGCCTATCCCAGGAAAGTTGAAGCACAAACGCATACTCTCACACTCCTTCACACACTACAAACAATTTACACACTCCAATCAGCCTTCAACGCATGTCTTTGGACTGGAGGAGGAAACCAGAGTACCCAGAGGAAACCCCTGAGGCGCGGGTACAGCATGCAAACTCCGCGCACACAGGACAGAGGCGGGATTCGAAACCCCAACCCCAATGGTGCGAGACAACAATGCTAACCATGAAGCCATTGTATCCCCCCCTACTAATGTAAATCATTGCCAAAAAAGTTCCCATTGGTTTCAACTTTTGTACCAAAAGAGTTCTGATTTATCTAAATGCTCATGTGCAGATATTAGACGCACATCTCTGGGCTTGAGTTTTGTGTAGGGTGTAGCAACGCAATGATTGTGGTGACAGTTCATTGCTTATTGTTGCTCCTGCTGCTTTCAGATCATCCTGCAACGCTTTTTGAGTGATTTAGTTGTGGTTCCATGTATCTTTCACCTTGTTTATGTTTAAGATGTTTTACTCTTTCCATTCAAGTGTTGTTGTCCCTGACAATTTTAGGAAGCTCATTCACCTTCACCATGATTGCTACATGTCGCATGAAATTTTCACCAACCATCTTTTATAATGACTCCAGATCTTTTATAATGACTCCAGATGTGATTTGCCCGAGCATATTTTCTGCAGCATTTATACCTTGCTAATAAAGATTTTTAACGCATCCTTATAAACCGCTGTGTGATATGAGATGATATGTGATATGATGTGCTGTGTGAACTGATGTGTGCTGTAATTTAGGCATTAGCCTAATTGCTGCTCCCGCAGTTACTCTTGTGGTAAATTAGCACTCCATTTTGCTGTAGAAATCCCATAGCAGGAATGAGCATTATTACTGCAGGAGCAGTGATCAAACAAGCAAAAGTACCTCAAAAAGTGATTGAGGATTTCATCATTAAACATTACTGTTGAAGCACTCGATAAGGATCATACACTCAAGAGCACCTTCAGGAAAGTCATGTATAATAACCACTGTGGAAAAAATTCTGATGTAGATGAAGAGCTCAGTTTGTCAACACAAATACACAACACGTATCTGGGATTAATAAAGTCTTGTTCTGAAAACAATGTCAGAAAAGAACATATCGTGTACAGAAATAGCATCAAGCCTAAATACCAAATACCAGACAGCATTATTTGTTACCTACTAAGTTAAATTATATTTCTAACTTGTGTGCAACTATAGAAACAAAGAATATTTACATAATGTTTAATGGCATTAAAGTACAATATTGTATTTTTTTTTTTCTTATGAAAATTATTGAAATATAGTTTCCTGCTCTGCAGGAATATAATCATTATTCTAATTTACAATACCTCAGGTAGAAAGAAAAAACAAATACTTAGCAGCTGTACGGAGATATAAAAATACATAAACAATGACCAAAAAAAAAAAAAAAACCCTTTTTTTTTTGTTTTTTTTTGTTTTTTTTTTGAGAACGTATGTCCTAAACATGTGCCATAATCGGGGGACGTCACAGCTGACTTCCTCCATAGTACAATCTCTAACAGAAAATCCTCAGAGGTGTGTCCCCTTGTGGATAAGTGAGAATATTATCTCATCAGATAGCTAGAATTCAGACTTTTACAAAAGAAGGAGATCACAGTACAGTCGAACGGAAAATCCTCAAAGGTATGCGTCCCCTTGTGGATAATTGAGAACGTTGTTTCATCAGATAGCTACAATTTAGACTTTTACCAAAGCAGGAGATCAAAAGGACTGCAAACTGGACCGCATATTAAAACAGTATAAGCAGATATTATTACATATGCTTGATTAATATTCAGAGTTGAGAGTTAAGAGCATGATGTGATAGTGAGGTGTTCATATGGAAATTGGGCACATTTGGAATTAACGATAGGCGTAATCCCTGCCTGGACAGGTGGTTGTAAAGTATAGCATATGTATAGTTATCTACTCCAGCCAAGGTTGTTATTATGTCCTATGCCACTTTCCTGCTATTTGTTATACAACGTTTCATATTGAAATTGGTGTTTTGAGTAATGTACAGGCACATATATGACACTATGAAGTAAAAAAAAAAAAAAAATGTATAAATCGTTCACACTTTTCTCACTTTCTTTACATTGTTTAAATAGTACCTTTCATAGAGAGAACCGGACAGGGGGGGGAAATACTTGAGTAATTGTACGTTGTTACTGTAAGTGCTATTTGGAAAGATTTTTTAAATTTTTTTTTTGTTTTAATTTAATTAAATTTAAAAAAAAAAAAAAAAATTATATATTTTTTGCCACTATTATTGATGAATAATACTTGAAAACCCCCCCAAAACGTTTTAATCCTTACATTTCATTTTGACCTTTAATGCCATGATTTAGTTTAGTCTAATTTTCTCGTGCTTAGCTGCTATCGCATTTTAAAATCAAATTCACTTCAACGTCAAAATGAAACTGCACACGACTTTGCTATTTATTGAGTAAAGGCAATTTGCCAACAAATCTAAAAAATAAAGTTTTAGAGTTTAGTACAGTTTAGTACACATCCTAGCTAGGTTTTTTTTTTTTTTTTTTAAATTATTTTTTTATTTTTAATGCCAGACTTGTATTCAACAGATATATTTTCTGTATACCAACAGAGCAGGAATATTAATTAGTTATAAATTCATATCTGGGTTCCCAATTTTGATTAATACTTGAGTATATTTAAGTATTGATACTTTTTTTTTTTTGACGTTTACTAAAGTAGATTCACCAAACTTGTACTTTTAATTGAGTGTTTTTCTTTGTTTTTTTTTTTGTTTTTTTGTTTTTTTACACTACCCATCCATACTTCTACTCAAGTAGAAAAATATTACTTTTGCAATTGGGACTGCTTATTTAACATTTTAGTAGTGTGTCAGTATTTGCAGTATAGTCTTGTGGTTTCAGAGGGATATTTTATAGTTTGGCCACCAGGTAATGAACCCAGGCTAAATTAAGCCAAACTGTTCAAAGGACTATATTATGCCACTATCGGTTGTTTATTGAATTTTTTTTGCCTTCTTATGGTACATATATTATCCAATTAATATACATTTTTTTAAACTGTATCTTAATTTGATGTATCATATTGTAATTGATATATATATATATATATATAAAAAAAATGAGCATTTTCTGTTGTTTAGTGTATTAGGCCAAAAAGTTTTTTTATGGAAATGGAATTTTTTATGGAGTTTTTTATGGACATTATTGAAAAATTAACTTCCTTACAGATTTTCGCGAGAAAAATTCATCTATAAGTCACCGACTGTAAATACGGCCCAATATGTCAAACATATTGCTCAACTGTAGAGGGATTTACTTTTCATGTCTCATTTTCTCAATGGGAGCAAGTACTAACCTCCGCAAAGAAGAATAATGCTTTACGTGACTTGATGTTATATAAAGTGAGGTCCAAAAGTCTGAGTGCACTACCAAATAATTCATCAGCTACGTATTACACACAGCTTATGTATTTTAATACGGTATTTGGTAACTGATAGTTATTATTATTATTATTAATAATGATAATACATCGCAAACAATACATCTGTGTGAAATTGGAGTACATCTGAATATGAACGCATTAAAACTTGATATGTTTTGCCTTTTAGCCAACAAGAACCCAGTGATCTGGAATTTTTTTTTTTTTTTTTTTTTTTTTTTTTTGTGAAGTAACATGAGAAAACCATTCTAGTAGCATACACAGAATTTTGGACCTTTTGGATATTATATTCCCTGTATCGTCCTCTAATTAAATGCTTCAGATTCAGGATGAGAACATCACAAAGACAAAACAATGCACACAACTTCCGCGAAACGGACTGAACAAAAAATAGCAAATATGTACAGATCTCCTCATTCTTCTCCACCTTCTGACTGTACTTAGCTAAGTAATCGCTCGTGTAAACAACCACCAGAAGAAGAAAAAAAAAGTGATTAGAGTTCGGGATGCGCTCAAATGACCGCAAACACTCGGAACGCTTTTCCTCCTGGAGGGTTCTGCATGCTGCAAGAGACAGAGAATAATGCGTTAGAGAACAGCCTTTAACTCTTCACCAGGGGCCCAAAAAAAAAAACCCTGTCTGTTTTAGGGGGTGCCCATATTGAACCGGTTCCAGGATTGAATTTATTTGTGACGTCACACTTCACAGTAATGATTAATGGCTCATACGAAAGTAGGCTTTAAGAATGAAAAAAAATTCATAAGTAATACCTAGCCTACTAGGTTTAAATACTATCATTTTATTGTGGCAGTTGTATACAGTGTTTCACTATCAAAAAAGCTTTAGTGTCTGTTTTATCTCTGTAAATGTTATCGTAGAGACGTATGAATTGTTTGCCCAGCTGGGAGCTCAAACCTCTCCCCTTTCCTGTCGCCCTGCTTACCAGCAGCTAAACACCGAGTCACGATACTCTACACACAGGAACCCAACAGTCTCCTGACTAATCTGTGGCTGTGGCTCAAGTGGTAGAGTGAGTCGTCTACTAATCGTAGGGCTGGTGCTTTGATTCCCAGCCCACATGACGCCACATGCCGAAGCGTCCTTGGGCAAGACACAGAACACCAAGTTGCTCCCGATGTCAAGTTAGCGCCTTGCGCGGCAGCCCTGCTGTCGTTGGTGTGTGGGTGTGAATGTGTAATGAGAGACAGTGTAAAGTGCTTAGCAGAACCGCTAAGGTTAAAAAGCGCTATATAAGTGCAGACCATTTACCGTTTAATCTTATATCCGTTTATACTGATTGAAAATGTCAACTTAAAAGTCAATTTCCATTCCTCCGGCTGAACGCGATGGAGTATCCTCCGAGAAAAGGTTAGCGACATTTCAGACGTAGTGCAAGACGATAAGAAAAGTACAAATAAGGTGAGAATAAAGGTATTTTGCAGTGCTCAGTACTGGATGCTATATAGCAAGTCTTTACCAGCAGGTCACATTGGCCTTTGGCTCATGATCCAGTGCGTCCATGAGTTCATTTGGCTCAGTATTTGTGTTTAGATCACACTCACACTGCAAAAACCAAGGATACAGTCGAATTTATATCTGGTATTTCCTATTATAAGACTACAATAAACCAAATATAAGAATTATTTAACCTACTTGGAGACATTTTTACTCGTTTTAAGCTTGTCTATACTGTTTAGATCATTTTGATTCTTTCTAATGCTTAAAAACGAACAAAATTAGCTGCTAACAGAACAAGCTTGACATTAATGAAGAGAGAGAGAGAAAAAAAGTCTAATTATATAATTAAATAGTCAAATTTGACTATATTCAAGATATTTTCACTTGCTAAAATGTCATTTTTTTGGACATTGATAGCGCATGCAATTTGATCGAGCGATGGACAATAAAAATGCAGCGCACTTGTGTGTTAGACAAAGTACTGAGTATTCACCGCTCTTTAACTTTTTGCCCACATTGATTAAACAAACAAACAAACAAACAAACAAACAAACCCAGAAACAGCATAAAGGCAGACATCCTGTCTCAGCGTGATCGGCGTATGCACTTGGACTGATTGATTGATTGATTGATTGATTGATTGTTTATTGTTATTGATTCATTTAAAGCATCAGATTTAACAAAATGGAAGACTGGCCCATCCACAATAATGATCAATAATATCGTACATGCTAGATATTGCGATATATAATCAGCACATGTCTTTACCAGCGCATGTAGTCTGTTAACTGTCAATTATTAATGAACAAAGTCCATCTCAGTTTCTTTGCTTTATTTATAAAAAATCATTGTTTTCTTTTCTGACGAAATAAAACCAGTGCTTGGTAGTGCACTCAGGATTTGGAACCTGGTATAATCTGTGGTTTTATCTTTGAGTGTGACTGGTACGGTTTTTGTTTCTAATCAGCTTTGCAGTCATTTCACAGGCTTGTACCCTGCCTCTCATGATACATTAAAAACTAAATCACGTCCCCATGCGCCTGTGGTGTTTGTAGCTTAATGTTAGGTTTGCAATCTGATTGCACAAAAAAAAAAAAAAAAAAATCGTTATACTTCTATAAAGAAACCCGAACCATTACGCACGTCGAATCAGCACTTGTTCTTACTTACGATCGGGAGAGTGCTCTGGGACGGTTCTTTAGAGTAATCTTTGATTAACACACACGTTATCATATCATAGATATGAATGAATATTTTTGAACTTGAACTGTACAGCACTGGTGTGAATCCGTACGGATTTGTAATCAGGAAATCATCCCGTGTGATACGCGTGTACCTCTCAGACGAAACGGTGTTTTGATACGAGCCGGAATAGTACAGCCTGTTTTCCACTGGCATCACGTCAATGTAGCCGCCCTGTTCGCTCTTTATCACGCCGGCGTGAATTGCTGATCTGCAGATACTGGATTTCTGAAATACAATAATGGTGCAAGGGAGAGAGAGAGAGAGAGAAAAAAAAAAAAGTCATACAAACATGTTAGCCCTCTATGTGGTTTTTCTTTGTGTGAATCACCAGTAAAGCATCGGAGGAAATTCCATTAAAGCATTTAAACGTTAAACCAATACACCTTATTATTCAGTCACTCACCTTAACACACATTAGTCACTAACTCCTATGAATTATTCAGTGTAACTATTAGCGAAGGGTGTGTAGTTATGAGAGTGAGTTTTGTACAATTTACAGTTCTTTTAATTACTACTCTAGGTTTCCAGCAATATATTGTACATTTAAAATAAACCTAAAACAACTCGCACTAAAAGACCAATTTCAGAGCTTTAATAAACCAAAGTTTTTACTAGTATATAAACTTAAACTCGTAGAGGGCGTGTGTTTGATACTGATTTTCAGAAGTTGACGTCTGAGAGAGAATCTTTACCATTCACACTCAAGCCTATAACAATGGATATCCCACGATGCATTGCATTCTCTGGTATTATACAGTACACCAGTCTGCTGCTCTGATTGCCCAATCAGTTACAGTACGCTCCCGTTAAATAATTCGACAGTATTTCGCTGTAAAATAAAAACTGTAAGTCCGGACCTGCGCACAGGTTTTATGAGTTTAATCTGGTGATGGAGATTTACGTGAAGAAAAAAATAATAATAATAATAAAAAATCAGAAGGGGAAAGTCAACCAAAGCTAAATTTTTTTTTTTTTTTTTTTAAATGTCTTCCGAAATGTTTCATACCTTATAGTTTATATTACAGAGCCTTTAAGAATGCCTTTGACAAAAGAATAACGTATTGAAATCATTCTCACGGCTGGATCGGGGAAGCTGTCGGACGTTTGAGATGGACTTTAACATGAAAAACACGGCGAGTACATCACACATGACACTGCTGCCAAACTTATTAACAAATTCAAAAAGACTGGAAGCGTTGCAGACCGACCGAGAAGAGGACGTCCACGTCAGAACATCCACTGATGAAGGAACAACTGACAGCTGGAAAACATAGTCTCCTGTGTGTAGAGACTTTTGGGACACCCTGTATATAATCTGATATTGGACTAAAGATTTAAGATCTTACATGTAGATTTTGTTAAAATCTCAATACTCCACTAGAGTATTATATATATATATCCATCCATCCATAAATCCATCGTCTATACCGCTTAATCGTTTTCAGGGTCGCGGGATAACCTGGAGCCTATCCCAGGGAGCATCGGGCACGAGGCGGGGTACACCCTGGACAGGGTGCCAGTCCATCGCAGGGCACAATCACATACACACTCATACACCCATTCATACACTATGGACACTTTAGACACGCCAGTCAGCCTACCGTGCATGTCTTTGGACTGGGGGAGGAAACCGGAGTACCCGGAGGAAACCCCCGCAGCACGGGGAGAACACGCAAACTCCGCACACACACACACAGGGTATTATATATATATATATATAATTGATTTTTAACAGTGATGTTCAATGCTTACATCTGAATAGACTCTGGTCCCGATGACTCTGGAGACTTGAGGGTGTTCTTGCAGACAGTTTTGCGGACAGTAGATTCTATAACGCATATATTACTGTGTGATTTTATCATTCACTTGGCATTTTAAAAACAGATTTGATCATCTCTTTATAAAGCGCCATGAGTATGAGATGTAATTTTCACAGTGTACCGCTTCAGTAAACTGCTTAATGATAATGAAAAACTGGACTCGTTACCTGGGACAGTGTTTAACAGGGCTTTCATAGCGGCACAATGTAGACGCTGTAGTCTCACATGTAATAACTTGTACTTCAACAAAACAGGACATGAATGATTAGTGATACAGTATTAATAATCTGTTTACACAGCTACAGCATTGACATCATACTTACTGGACACTTTGGACACAGTGAAGGAGTTGGCACTCTGATATTTCCTGTAAACGGCACAACCATTACGTTACATTACAATACTACAGAGTTACAAGTTTACGCTATGAGTTGTTGTTTGATCGACTCACCCGAGAGACTGGACTCCATTTTTGTATGATTTGATGAAAAACTCCTGCCTGCCCATTCTTGTGACGTCCATCCAGCCGCCATTGTTATCGATCACTCCGTAATGAAGACCGGCTCTGCAGATGCTCGAGTGCTGCAAAAGATGACGTTCTTAAATCGACTAACACGGAAATTGTATTTTCTCGGAATCTGGTAATCGAAACTCATTGAAAATCTTCACGTAATTTAAGAACATTATTAACGCATTGTAAGCATTTTTGTAAGTGTATATATATATATATATATATATATCCATCAATCCATCTTCTACCGCTTACTCCTTTTCAGGGTCACGGGGTGTGTGTGTGTATATATATATATATATATATATATATATATATATATATATATATATATATATATATATATATATATATATATATATATATATAATGCACATACATTATAAAAGGAATTTAAAAAATGGGGCATGCTGTTGTAGGAAACTAATCCAAACTTTTTATCCAGTTGTTGTTATATTTAATGTTGGAATGTCCACGAAACAAGCTAGTTCCTGGTATTACTTACAGTACGTTATTTCAACTGTTGAACTGTATAAACAGCTGTTCCCTCACCATCAATCCCTTTTCCAAGAGATTTTTTTCCCAGCATATCTGTGGTATAGCAGAGCTTTACACAACAGTTAGTTCCGGTCCACTCGTTTGACCGGATGAGCGGTGTTCCAAGAGTGCTTATATTTATTCTAACTGCACTGGAACATTTCACTGTGTGTATCACGCCACTCTTCTGTGTTCACCACATTAAGTTCCACTTTCTGGTTCGAAACAGTCAGTATAATAGACTTAGCAACCTCATCGGCGGGCATGGCAAATGATACTTTTTAGTAATATAACTTTTGAGTTGAAATATGAAAGCTCATCAGATAAGGATGAAAAGGAAGATGGGATGGCAAGTTAGCCAGAATCACCTTTAATGGGAATATACAAATCGGCGTGGGCTAGCCCGCCAGCTAAAGTGAGTGTTGCTTCTTCGGGATCTTTTTCTGCTAGAATAAACAGAACGTTTGACCATATCGTGTCCGCAGTGACACTCTGTATTTAACTTCTTCTTTATAGATCTGCCGTATAAAAGCACGAGCGAGAGCGTTGTTATATTGAGTGTCGGTACGGCTGTGATTCAGCTGTAGGCACGGGAATGCGAGGGTGAGTGTGATATTGCTTAAATGTTAAAACGTTACAAATCACTGTTAGCAAATTGCTAAGGTTGATAAGCACTGTGATTAAAAAAATAAAATAAAATAAAAAGACGTGCTTACCATTTCGTAATACACAGTCCCGATCACTTTTGCAGGGCTGTCCAAACATCCGGCTGGACATTCATACCTGCACAGAGAACAACATTCAGTTGTATTACATTATAAAATTGTGAGTGCACTATTGAGAACCTTTTTATATAATCAGTTATTAAATAGTAATATAAGTCATGTTTCTCCAACCAGACTTTGAAATCATATGGGCTCTTTTGGATGATTTTGAAATGGATACCTTAAATATTATCCCAAAACAGTGATACACAAGTTTCCCCCCTTACTTCAGTGGATAATCTTACCTGGATGCTGTAGATTTGTATCTAAAAACCTGCTGCTGTAATCATAGAGCCAATCCTGTGTTCATCCCAGGACTCTTATTCACAATATGCTCATACTGTACATCCTTTCAACATACATAGTACTGACTGACTGCACTCTTCTACACCTGCATGCTGTAATGATTTATAATCTCACTATCACCCTATGCTGTATACTTTACCAGAACATGTCAACAGTGTTTAGAAGCTAAAGAAATCAAATCTGGTAAGTATTGAATCTGTCTCGGTTACCATTCGTACCTGTTACATGTCGTGCCTTTACACTGGTCTCGAAGTTTCGTGTCACATGTTACGAGTTGTGCTGCCAAGAAAAGAACAGAAAAAAAGAACAGTACAGCAGACTTTTGCATGGCGATGCACTTTCTTCGGTTTGCATTTTGCACGTTTCTACCGATGCTCTCGAAGAGCAGTCTAAGGAATTTCTGGTACTGCGAGTTCATATACTTGGGTTTCAGGAAGTCATTTAAATCCCGCAAACCGTCAGCTACCCATGAGCAAACACTCTCGGCGAGGAGCTCGCTTTCAGTAAAAGGAAACCAAACCTGCATTCCTGACCCAGGCTCACAATATTATATACCATATGTGTTTGACAATGTGTAGAGAAATAGGAGACATGGCAGACCCCCACCTGCTAAACATCAAGGAAATGAACGGAAGAAAAAAAAAATCACGAACTGGCAGTGTATTTTCTTCTATGAGCTATCGCTGTCGACATACATCTTAAAGCGATGTGAGAAAGGAGCTGGAAAAGTATTGAGTTAGGGAAACGTACTGATGAGATCATAACGTTATGAATAACAAATCCAAAATCCAGACGACTGGACAATGATAATAAACATTTTTCATAAGTCCAAGGACTGAGGAGGCGGGGTCGGGTGGGTGGTTCCAGAGAGAAGTTTCTGCATTTTCTACTGATTTATTTCTTCCTATGAACTTCAAAATGGCGTCTGTTTAGAGAAAAACATGCTTACACATCTGTTCGGTGCTCAGAACAGTGATGCTGTGTGTGTGTGAGTGTGTGTCGGGGCGTCTTGTCGTGATCGGTGCTTCAGGTTCGATGATGTTGTCTTCCTCCGTCTCCTCGTAATAGTATTGATTGTCATCTATCAATCAAACAGGACACATAGAGTCAGATGTGGAAATCTGAGTGCAGTATATTTATGGTTATTAATAAGTTGCCAGCAACAGAGTAGTGGTGGTGGTTTAGTGGCTAAGCTTCTGTGCTAGCGACCCCAAGGTTGTGGGTTCAAATAACAGCAGTGCCTGTAGCCCCCTTCAGCAAAACTCATTTTTAACCCAATTTTCTCTCAAAATGTGGTCATTTTTTGCAAATGCACATCAACACATGAACACAAAAGCCAACAACTAGGTTGGGTGAAGACTAGTATATACTTCCTCAGAGGCGCATGAAGCAAACCAACACAAACGCTGCTCTTGCTATGTCACAGGGCAGCTCGAATCCACTTGGCGGAAAGTGTTATCTGCCCTGTTCCGTATACATGAGCTCACAGACACCCAAGATTGGTTAGTGTCACTCTGACTGCCAGGGCACAGAGTAATGGCATCCCTCCCATGACTCTTTGCACTCTCTCGGACCCTTGGCTACGGATGTCTGTGGTGTCTTCAGGATTTGAAAATTCAGGACAATTTAACACTGTGCAATAGGAGCCTATGTGCTAGCGTTTAATGTCGCAAGAGTTTTCAAAATGAAATCGGACAGATTTCAGTTTCACACCGAATGATATTATTGAATAATAATAATCAGCAAAACAAAGTGTGCATTAGTCACAAAAGTTAGTGCACTGAGACTTTCAGACATTACGGTATTGATGTTTGATCAGATGCTGTGATATCATACCTTTATAGCACAGATTGTCTTTACATCCTCCTCCATAGCTGGGTGGACATGCTGAGCATGGTGTACCGTGTCTATATGGAGCACTTCCCCACCAGTTCCCTCTGCACAAGTCACACACAAGTCATTTACATCACAATGGCCAACGTTAACTTTTTCTTATTATGCGTGGGTTAAAAAGTACGATTTTGCAGCATGAAACTGTATGTGATTTGCTTTTTTCTTGGGAGATCTACCTCATGTCAGTAACCCTGTGCATGGGAAGGGCTTCTGGGATCCTGTTTCCATATGTGGTGTGTATGTTTTAATGAACTCTAATCAGCCATTTTTAAGATTTTCCTGGCATTTGGAATATGTGCCAAAATGGGCAAAATGGCAACCAACTATATATAGTGTTTGTATGGCATTTCAAGTTTAGGCCTTAGAACGTGGCCTAACTGTAAGTTCTGCTCCATATCATTCTTGAGGTAACGTTTCATCATGGTTGAATTGTGGCTGTTGGCTTTGGATCAGTCCATTCCCGTCGTTCCAGAGAGGTATTTGGTCCAGAAAGGGGTGTTTCGGCAAGTACTGGACCATCATTTAATAAATATCTTGGAATACAAAGCTGGCGTGATAAAACGCATGAATATGTTTTTGAAATTGGGAAATCCACTTACTTTGGTGAGTAATTGCAGACCAAATAAACAGCCTTCGTCCAGATTTGTCCCCAGACGTTCATATTATAGCACACGTTAATGGCACAACCGATTCGACTGCTGGTTGCCCAGACAAGCTGCATATAATCACAAAAATGCAATATAGACCATAGGTTATACAGTATTCACTCTTACACCATACACTACACAACTACATTATATAAGACAAAAAAAGAAAAGAAAACGCCAATATGAGTCCATTACATCCATCCATCCATCTTCTATACCACTTATCCTTCAGGGTCACGGGAAACCTGGAGCGTATCCCAGGGAGCATCGGGCACGATGCACATACACATTCACCACAGACACTTCGGACACGCCAATCAGCCTACCGTGCATGTCTTTGGACTGGGGGAGGAAACCGGAGTACCCGGAGGAAACCCCCGCAGCACGGGGAGAACATGCAAACTCCGCATACACAGAGCCACGGTGGGAATCGAACCCCCGACCCTGGAGGTGTGAGGCGAACGTGCTAACCGTGCGCCGAGATGATGAACAATGGATCACGTTTGGTTTTAAATAGATTGTTGAACAATTAAGATTTGCACATACCTGTGTGTAGTGAGCACACACCGGCCCTGAACATCTGAATGGGCAATAAGGATTACACTCTTGAGGATATGGGAAGGAATAATCTTTAACTTCATCGTACCAGGCCTGAACATGAGATGTAGGAGGGCGATACCTGCAGGAAACACACACACACACACACACACACAACATGACAAAATGATTTAGACATCTGTATGTTTGTCAGGAAAAGATCCATGCAGAATCAACATGGCTGTTTTCCTTCATTTGTTTGTTTAGTTCTGTACCAAATGGTAGAATACATGTATTACTAACAGCTATTTTAGGGGGGAAATGCTACAAGACACAATACCTTTGAGCAAGACTTTGTAGTCATGAGTGAGTGAGAGAGAGGGAGAGAGAGAGAGAGAGAGAGAGAGAGAGAGAGAGAGCGAGAGCGAGAGCGAGCGCGCGATACAGACCTTCCCCAATGAACTCCTAGGTTCTGGCCGATGTAATTAAGCAAGCCTTCTGGTCCGTGTTCCCATAAACATGTCTCAGCCCATTCTTCAGCAGATCTCTCCAATTCAGTATCCCAAACCTGAAATCACACACATTTCCCCCCTCATTTCAGTACAAAACTGGAGTTTTTAACATTATAGCCATATTGTGTGCTAACTAACTAGCTCAATAGCTAACTAGCGTGCTAAACAATTAGCTTTATATCGAACTAGAGTGTTAACTAATTGGCTTGATAAATAATTATTAAGCTAACTAGCTAGCTTGATAAATAGTTAACATGCTAATTAACTAGCTGGATACCTAGCTAATGTACTAACTAACTACCTTGATAAATAACTTTTGTGCTAAACAATTAGCTTTATACTTAACTAGAGTGTTAACTAATTGGCTTGATAAATAATTATTATGCTAACTAGCTAGCTTGATAAATAGTTAGCATGCTAACTAACTAGCTGGATACCTAGCTAATGTACTAACTAACTACCTTGATAAATAACCTGTGTGCTAACTCAAAAATCTTCAACAAGTATCATGTCCAGATGAAGGAACTGCAACAATACAACCCAATATGGACAACATTTTTAATAGGTGTTGTTTTTGTTTGTTTGTTTTATATGTGTTTCTGAATGCAATGCACAAGCGCACATACTGGACAGTTTCAGCAAGAACACATTAGAACGTGGGAGCGAGAAAAAAATTGCTGAAGCAAGTCCTTTGGAGACTTTGAATGCGTTTCTTTTTATTTGAACTACCTGCATAGTAGAAATCTGCTACCATGTTGAATACCTAGCATGCTAGCGATAGCAGCAGGAGTCATGTAGATCAGGAAGGACGTCAAGAAGGGTGCATTAAATACAGAAACAAAAATGTACGCTTTGTTTCCAAGCCTATAGTACATGTACTGTCTGCCGTACATAAGAGCTTAGCTTGCTTTTCTTTTCTTTTTGAGCTGTCCAACCTCTCTTTCCAGTCTCTAATGCACTCCATATGTGGCTTACACCCTTTCCCCCCTGTTCTGTGGGCACAGTTTCTCCTTGGCAGGTAAGTCTCATGTTCCTCTCCGGAGCCACTTAGGAATGAAAGTTTTCCTTTAATCGGCTGACCCACTTTTTTTTTTTTTTTTTTTTTTTTTAATTTTTAAAAAGTAAACAGGAAGGAGTTGTAATTATGTCTGGGATCATTTACTTTAATTCACCACTCGTACACTCATACACCACTCGCCTACACAGAACCAGCTAGCTCTTTCACAATTCACACTTTTGGCCTTGTTGGATGTCCCAAAGCACAGACCAATTGCAAATCGGAACCAATAACTTTGCCTAAAATAGCAGCTTTTTCTCTGTAATGAGCTGCATGAGGCATTCATCCTGTGGTTGACACCTGGAAATGGGATGTGCGGTGGTTTGTAAAGGCCCTTCTCCAAATGAGGTTTTTAATAATTGAATAACATGGATGAACCATAAATAAATTGGCGACTGCTGAGTGCCCTCCGTTGCAGCCGAGCATGTTAAGTGAGTCTGAGCACTGAACATACGTCCATTTGTATCCATTATAGAAATATCTTTTGTTTTCTTGTTATCTTACTGCACTGTAAAAAAAAAAAAATTCATCAATTGTTCATTGTGGCCTTGATTTCTGCTTGATTATATACCGTGCATCTGGAAAGTATTCGCAGCGCTTCACTTTTCCCACATTTTGTCATGTCACGGCCTTATTCCAAAATGGATTCGATTCATTATTTTCCTCAAAATTCTACAAACAATACCCCGTAATGACAACGTGAAAGAAGTTTGTTTGAAATCTTTGCAAAGTTATTAAAAATAAAAAACAACAACAAAAAAGCACATGTACATAAGTATTCACAGCCTTTGCCATGACACTCAAAATTGAGCTCAGGTGCATCCTGTTTCCACTGACCATCCTCGAGATGTCTCTACAGCTCGACTGGAGTCCGCCTGTGGTAAATTCAGTCGATTGGACGTGATCTGGAAAGGCACACACCTGTCTATATAAGGTCCCACAGTTAACAATGCATGTCAGAGCACAAACCAAGCCATGAAGTCCAAGGAACTGTCTGTGGACCTCCGAGACAGGATTGTATGGAGGCACAGATCTGGGGAAGGGTACAGAAACATTTCTGCAGCATTGAAGGTCAAAATGAGCACAGTGGCCTCCATCATCCGTAAATGGAAGAAGTCTGGAACCAGCAGGACTCTTCCTAGAGCTGGCCGCCCGGCCAAACTGAGCGATCGGGGGAGAAGAGCCTTATTCAGGGGGGTGACCAAAAACCTGATGGTCACTCTGACAGAGCTCCAGAGTGTCTCTGTGGAGAGAGGAGAACCTTCCAGAAGAACAACCATCTCTGCAGCACTCCACCAATCAGGCCTGAATGGTAGAGTGGCCAGACGGAAGCCACTCTTCAGTAAAAGGCACATGACAGCCCGGCTGGAGTTTGCCAAAAGGCACCTGAAGGACTCTCAGACCAAAGTTTGAACAAAGATTGAACTCTTCGGCCTGAATGGCAAGCGTCATGTCTGGAGGAAACCAGGCACCAGTCATCCCCTGGCCAATACCATCCCTACAGTGAAGCATGGTGGTGGCAGCATCATGGTGGTGGGATGTTTTTCAGCGGCAGGAACTGGGAGACTAGTCAGGATCAAGGGAAAGATGAATGCAGCAATGTACCGAGACATCCTTGATGAAAACCTGCTCCAGAGCGCTCTGGACCTCAGACTTGGGTGATGGTTTATCTTCCAACAGGACAACGACCTTAAGCACACAGCCAAGATAACGAAGGAGTGGCTACAGGACAACTCTGTGAATGTCCTTGAGTGGCCCAGCCAGAGCCCAGACTTGAACCCGATTGAACATCTCTGGACAGATCTGAAAATGGCTGTGCACCGACGCTCCCCATCCAACCTGATGGAGCTCGAGATGCATAGCTGCACATAGTAGAAGTCAGCATTGTCATGGTGGCACTGATAACACACATCAATAATTACTAACGACACGTTTATAGAGTGCTGCAGGAATGGCGTAGTTTTGTAGGCCGACCCGGAGGTTAGCATCACCCTGGTTCCCTCGACAAAAAGCCAACAGGATTTTTACATTGCTGTTTGGATTATTGCAGAAAATAAGCTCTGCGTCAAACAAAAGTTTATGATTCTTACACATTTTATTTATCAAGATAAACTTCACAAATGAACACAACTTATGGATTTTGAAGCCTAAATACAATCGGCAGAAGTTAAAAGCTAAAGTTAGGCTATAAACGAACACCACTATAAACCAACGGTCACATGACTTCAGCATCACCACCACTAAGCTTCCGACAACTCTTTCGATCTTTATTATAGCACTATAATTTGAAAAAAAAAAAAAAAAAAAAAAAAAAACCACTACAATTGGAAAAAACTATAAACTGAGAAATCTCCAATTTGGAATTGTTTGAAAGAGCGTGAGTATAAACACAACGAGGTTGTAGTAGATGAGTTTTCCTGCTCGGCGCCATGACGTTTAGGGTCTCCGACAACATCTGCAGTTCCATTTAGCCACCTGTCAGCAACCGCCCTTTGCAAGACACGTAAAAACTTAACAAGATCATGAGTGGGGTATTACCGATGTGTTTTATGTCGTAGAATAAAACGTGAAAACATTACCCACAGATCTTATTTCAGGCATTTAACCAAAAACCCTTTCAAAAAACCCATTTGCTTTAGCATGATGGAACCGGAAGTGCAAAAATGCTAACTCATTTCCGGGTTTTAGATCTCATTCCTGCACCGCTCTATAGGTATGGACACATAGATGGATCTGATGAGGCCTGGTGAAGCCATTAGAGTACTGTACCAAAGGACTGTAACATAACTATGGCAACACTAATGGGACAAACATTAAACTAAGACTGCAGCAGTAGGTGGAGCTTAAGTGCCATTTTTCAGCATGTTACATTAATATAGTTGACAGTGTACTGTATATATTGATTTTTTTTTTTTTTTTTTAATGCAGATAGAATTTAGGATGGTGTGCCTCACATTCTGGGGCAATGAAATAAACCTCATAAATATATGAGGGTATATACAATACGCAAAATGTTTATTAATTACAACCATATATGAAACATGAGATACTTTTTAATTTTTTTATTTGATTTTCTTTTTTTTACTTTTGACCAGGTTTCATTTAGAGTACCGCATCGAGGGCTGTACATTTTCACAATCAGATTCAAGATGGTATTCACACCAGTAAAAGGATTCTGTTTTTAAAACCTCCTGAACAGGAAACTCCCTCTGAAAGCTGACGGCTCAGTAAAGAAAACAAGGCCCTTCTCACACTCACTGACACACTGGTGTTTATTTCATTTAACACCTCATTTGCATCGAGTGTTTTTCTCATCTGGTCGCATTCCAAGAGAGGACAAACAATTCCAATGAACCTGCGGGCGCTCATTTCCTCTTGCAGGGATGGGAAGAAATAGTAAGAGAGGAAAGTGAGGTCATGAGAGTGCGATGAAAAGAGTATGTAAGTGTGCATACAACACAAGTGAAAATGTGTAAAAAAAATAAAAATAAATAAAAATAAAAGCCAGACAATGTACTTATTATTAGAAATTGTTAGACATATGCATCAATATATCTACCAATATGTATGCGTCTCTCTCTCTCTCTCTCTCTCTCTTTCTCTTTCTCTCTATAGCAGAAGGGCACTGCATGCAGATACAGGTCAAGATCTTCATGTTCACATCGAACATCAGAATGTACAGGAATGTAAACTGAGTGACGTTGACCACGGCACGGTTATAGATGCCAGGCAGACTGGTTTGAGCATTTCAGAGTATTCCTGGGATTTTCATGCACAGCAGTGAGTGGAAGTTCTATTTGCAGAGACGCCTCATTGATGAGAGAGGTCAGAGGAGAATGGCCAGACCGGTTTGTGCTGACAGGAAGTCTACAGGAGCTCAAATAAACACTCTTTGCAATCGGGGTGAGCAGAATAGCATCTCAGAACGCACAACATATCGAACAGTGGGCAGAGGTTCACTGAAACTGGACAGATTGGAAAAAGACCAGGGGATGGTTTGACAAAAAATATAGCCAGTGCGATTGAGTGTGTGAAGGTTTAGGGAGGGGGCGGTGAGACATTATCTGTTCCCATAGTGCTAGTAAGATGTACATGTCGGTAGTAAAAGCAATGTGTCTATGTGTGTGTGTTTATATATTAGTGGGGAACATTGCCCCCCCAAGGATAGGAATATCTGACACTTTTGTCCTTGTAGGGACATTTCGCTTGTCCCCACAAAAACTGCTGAATTTATTTAAAAATAAATAAATAAATACATTTTTTAAACTTCTCCTTTTGGTTACTGTGGTTACGGTTGGGGTTTAGATTATGATGTAGGGATAGCATTAATTAGCTTCATTAATAATTATGTCAAAGGAAGGTCCTCTCAAGAATAGTAAGACAAGCATGTGTGTGTGTGTGTGTGTGTGTGTGTGTGTGGGTGTGTGTGTGTGGTCTCCTACTGCTTTAATGAGGCTTTATAAATGTAAACAGTGGAGAAATGGCAGCGCATAAAAGAACCCATTGAAAAATAAACAGACCAATCTCAGACAGTAATATCAGCCAAAATGAGCCGTTTCACCCCAGTCAGACTTTAGTCCTCTCCACATGTCTCCTTCCTTTTTGTTTTCCCTCCACTCTTCCTCACATCATCTGCTCCTTATACTTCGTACTCTGTTTTCTCTTCTTCTCTCATCCCCACCCCCCCTCCGCTTAACCGTAATTTATCCACCGTCTCTTCTACCGACTCGAAACCGTAACAGGAGACGGCTAACTGCCGGCGTGCTGGCTGAGCAATTTTTTCTTCTTCTTCTCTTTCTCCTTCTTAGTGCTATAGAATAAAAGTCAGATATGACTGTATTACGTTGAACGTCCAATTGATTAGGGATTCACAATTATTAAAGAGAAAAACATTCTAATCGGATTGATGCCAAGTATCAGCTGATGTTCTGGTATCGATATAGAAAAAAAAATAAAAATCAGGGGATAAAAGTGATCTGTACGTTTCTACATTCAACAATTAGATTTGTTCGATCGCATATTGAGTGAATTGAAGGATAATAAAGTTGTAATTATGATCACAAACGCTACAATATATGCAGGCGTCACCCCAAATGTCTATAGTTTGTGTCTTTAATGTTGCTCTGCATCCACAAGGCTAACGATGGAAGGAAAGGAAGGCTGAAAAGAATGACTACGTCACCCCAAAATTCATTTCTGCACAACAATTCGATTAGAGATTCAGAAACGTACGCAGCGTTATAGCAAGAACGTTTCTTAAACGCAGATACACCTAGTACTCGTATCTGGATTGTATCCTGATACGCTTTTAACTCGTCGCGCTTGTTAGCCGGATTGAAATCAGATTGAAATGTGAAACCTGTGCCACGCATAACTAATAACAACGTCCAGTGAACGAGATATACCACATTAAAAGCTATATGGTTTTATGTTTCCTTAAAAGCATCAACATTGGCAGGAATACGTATGATATGATGTGATTTACTGAAAAGGCATTTGTTTTTTACTTACTGTAGAGGGCGCCGTTTAGCTTGTTAACTGTGGCTTGGAAAGATGGATGTATTGATGCTTGTATAACATCCGGACATCATGTATTTATGACCTATTATATTAGCTTCCATAATTAGATTTAAATGCTTAGCATCGTGTGTTTTTACAGCTGCTGACATCCATCTATCCATCCATCCATTTTCTGTACAGCTTATCAAACACAGGTTCACGGGGGAGCCTGGAGCCTACTCCAGGGAACTCAGGGCACAAGGCAGGGGACACCCTGTATGGGGTGCCAACCCATCGCAGGGCACAATTGCACACACATTCACAGAGCCATTCACACACTATGGACAATTTGGAAATGCCAATCAGCCTACAAAGCATGGGGTGAACATGCAAGCTCCATGCACACAGGGCAGAACTGGGATTCGAACCCACTGCCGTTGTAAGTAATAATTTACAACTGGGGAGATTTACCCAGATTTGCTTGTTACCCAGGTTTATAACAAAGCGCTCTTGATTTCTCGATTGTGATTGGTCGGAAGGTGTTGATGATGCGCTTGTTCTATAGCACAATGTAGTGATGTGATATAGTGAAGTTTTCTTAGAGGAAACATGTTTTTTTTTTTGGAAGGAGTCTCCATTTTCAGAGACAGAGTCAGAGGTAAATCAGTTTCTTAAAATTTCCTGACAATGTAAAGTCTTCACAGACGGTTTTGCAGGTTCCCTGTAACACAAACTGCATACTTTTGTCTTATTAACTTCAAAAGAGAGAGAGAGAGCGAGAGCGAGAGCGAGAGCGAGAGAGAGAGAGAGAGCGAGAGCGAGAGAGAGAGAGAGAGAGAGGCTGATGAGGAAACAGCTGTTTATAATATAATGTATGTGATGCAGTAATATACCGTATGTGATAGCAGGGATGAACTTCCACAACAGTAAACATAGCAGTTAAAGTATTAAACGAATGAAGTGTCATTGTTTAGTGAATAAGAAATTCACGGCTGTGGTATAAGAGGAATAAAACATTTCAGGATGTTATTCATTTTATGGCATTTTTGCAGACATTTTCGGCTCATGCCTTCCTTCCTTCCCGATAATACCGACCTAATAAAAGCGATCATACGTCACAGTAAGTGTGTATTTTGTGTAGATGCCTGAAGTCGATTCGGCCATTTCGTGAGTGCTGAATCGGCCCAGTTTCATCGATCTTTGCAAAACGAAGTTAAGACAGCCCATTCGGAGACAACTATAACACCGTCGTGCATAGAAAAGAATGCACCTTTTGTGCGCCTCTCGATTAATTAAAAAAAAAAAAAAAAAAAGTGAGGAAATGCTGAAGAAATCTGCTGATCTGGATTTCTACACCGTGATCATGCGGTGTTGTGCAGGATTCTACCTTTTTATTACATCTCTTAGTGAACACAAATACAACCTTTCACTCACCTCATCTCTGATATTCTAAGAATCCTGTCTTTGACCAGAACTAGATTCTCTCTGAACATCCTGTTCACACACTCCAACCACAGTAATGAACCCTGACACGTGACGCTGACTCAGTTCTGCACTAATCTGTGCACTGTGGACTCAGACTTTTAAACCTCACTATAGACACGTTCACGTGTACGCTACGTTTCCATACCATGTATTCCATATCGGACGCTGGTGGATAAACTTGACCTCGGAGTTTGTTGTGCAGGTCCAGGATGGCTTGTTTATCGATGGCGCTGATTGCCCGCTTCCCTCTCGGTTTTGCTACGTTTTCATCAGCATATTTTTCCAACAGAGAGCTCAGCTCCGTGGCGTTAAAGAGAGTCATGGAGAAAGCGCTCTGGGATAAAAAAACCAGAGTAAGTCCTCTTAGCCATGTGCGACTCATGGTGACGTGACCTTTGACCTTCGGGAGATGGAACTTTGGAGAACAGCGTCTCGGTGTCTGTAGGCAAGAAGAGGGAGATTAGAGCACCTCGAGGCCAGGGGTTGAAATATGGAAGCTTTTTAGCGCAGAATTAGTAGCGATTGACGGGTTTGCAGTCTAAAATGAACAGTATATCTCAATTTACATAATAGTTTCCTCCTTATAAAAAAATTACAACTTATATTGATTGGTAAAACGGATTTATTTTCGAATCCGGGTAAAATAATATCAGCTCACGCCGAGTAGTAAGTACACTTCGAGCGGAGCTGCAATCAAGGTACCTTGCAAAAAAGTGTGTTGCGCGGTTTCTGATTTCCTTTCATTAAAATGACACATTCCATTCACCAACCTCACGACTTGCATTGCGCACGGAGTACAAATTAGTACCCCGGTTACAACACACCCCGGCTTCTCCAGAAGGAGCTTTAGTTAAGGAGCAGGCTATGTGAAAAGTGCTGAATGTGCAATTTCAGCTAAATACTTGAACCGGAAAGTTACGAAGGTTATAATGTGACGCACGAAATCGTTCACAGGTTCAGCAGGCATAAAAACGATTTCTATAAAAGACTTATTGAGGTTAAAGTTAAAAAATTGCATTTGTTTTTGAATGCTGCTTTAAAAAAAAAAAAGAGAGAAAAGAAAGAAAGAAAGAAAAAAAAAAAGAGATGAATATTAAACTATATACGTACGTGTGGGATCTCCTCGGATCTTCTCCGGCAGCTTAAAAGCGCTCATTCAGCTCCTATGTGAGATCGGAGTGACTAACAAGCTTCCTGAGAGCAACGTGCTCTTAAACTCTACATCCAAGATGTGAATGAACTTCTCTTCGGTCTCCTCTGGTTCACTAATGCAGCTCTGCACCGGGTTTGGATTTATGCTGAATTCAGCTTCTGGTGTCGAATATCGCGTGGAAAACACACCTCTATATCCAACCCATTCAGAGTTTAGCTGGACTTAGAACTGGAAATGGTTTTGTGTGTGTGTGTGTGTGTGTGTGTGTGTGTGTGTGTGTGTGAGCATGTTTAAATAACTTGATGAGCCCAAATGTCCCCACAAGTTCAAAATGGTCAGATATTCCATTTCTATCCTTGTGGGGACATTTGGGACGGTCCCTATGAGGAAAACTTTTGTTTTGCTTCATTTTGTTTTTTTTATTTATTTAAAGCAAACAAACAAACAAACAAATAAATAAATAACAACTAGAAGTTTTTCTTTAGGTTACTAAGGTTAGGGTTAGATTTCAGTGTAGCTTAGTATTCATTAGCTGCATTAATAATAATGTCGGTGGAAGGTCCTCAAAAAGAGAACGAGAAAGAGAGAGAGTGAGTGTGTGTGTGTGTGTGTGTGTGTGTGTGTGTGTGTGTGTGTGGTGGTTTTGGATTTATGCCACCCCTTTCTTGTCTTTGTTAGTGAAAAGATGAGTTGACACTTTTTGCTTTGAAAGATTCCAGTAACGTGAATGCCTATTTTAAAAAATGGAATGAAAATGGGGGGAGAAAAAAAAAATAAAAAAAAATGGAGACATTAATACAAATAAAGGTGATGATGACTTTCCAGCCTCGAGTTCTGAATGTGTTCATTTTGCATGTACACACATGCGTAACAAAATTCAGCCATAACTGAAGCTGTAGTGATGTTCTTTATCTGAGGCTTTGCTTTGTTTTAAAAATGGAAACTTTAAAATGGTCACTCTTTCCCACTGCTAAACGTTTCCGTCTAATCAGAATCAAGCCAAACCTGAGCAGCACCATTGCTCCAAACAAAGAACAGCTACCCGTTTATATTTATTTTTAGACAGGCAGGTCTTGGAAATGTTTAAGTGCGAGAGCTGTGCTCATTGATTACGTTCTGCAGTTCTGCCTAACACTAACAAATCTGTGAAATTAGCACGCTCTGGTCGCCTGTGCCATGTGCACAATTCACACATGTGCCGATCTAGGGCGGTCTTCATTATTAAACTCATATTCATAACTCTTTTGAATCATGACCACGATTCATGATTTCCATATACAATATGTATGTCTTCCGCTACTGGATGAAAGTCTGTCTTCCGCTGTCTTCCGCTAGTCTGGATGAAAAGCTAATGTACAAAACGTTTCCTTACCCCAAAAATAGCATTTTATTTTTTTCTTTCTGTTTTTTTTTTTTTTTTTATCGCTCACGAGTACTGGAAGTCTATCTCAACCAAATCTAAATAATATGTTCCCAACTCATCATACTCTATACCATGAGCTTATGGAATCTCAGTATATCTCAGCTTGTGCTTCCTCCAAGACACATGAAGCCAGCCAACTGCATCTTTTCGAACTGCTGCTCATGCTGCATCACAGGGCAGTGTAACAGACTGTCCGCCTTCTTCTGCATACATGAGCTCACAGACACCATTGATTGGCTACCGTTGCTGTGATTGACAAGGGAGAGATAGCATGCCATCAATTCCACCCAGACAGCACAGCCAATTTTACTCAAATTTTGCACAAATAAATAAATAAATGACTTAGGCACCTCCTAATATATTTACTTACTTACTTACTTATTAAGCTACTTATTTGTTTTCTTATATGATTAGTGCACATTTTCAGATTTCCAGAAATTCATTTTTCAAAATATTAGTGAGATTGTTTGTGCATCATCAAAGAAAGTAACAGATCACTGTTTAGATAAAAAGATCAAATTATTCCTGGGATATTACCCGAAGGGACAGATGCGAGTGAGAGAGAGCAAGTCTATAACTTCACAACAGTGTACTTCAAATAACCGGTGCAATCTTAAAGGCAAAGTATGGGCACACGATTTGATTTTGTTATTTCTCAAGTATTTTGTATTATTGATCTGTATACATTATCATTATTTTTTTTGACAGTACCTTCATTCGTTCTACAGCGCTGTATCTATAGCATTCCAATGCCATGAAACTAGACATTTGGTTGTGTTGGGTGTTATTCAGGTCCCGTTCGAACAATGTGTTCATTTGAAGTTTTTTGTCTCAAAATAAGTCATGCATCCATGACAAACAGTGACGGGCAGACATTATGAAGAGTTAACTCTAACTCTGCTCATTGCTGCCCTCCTTTGTTTCTTCTAAAGCATTACAACTTTAGATGAAGGGTGAAAAAGTTTTTTTGATGCACCCACTTTCTATTTCCCCTTCATTGGGTCTCTCTGGCCATTTGGATGGATGTCCACTCCTTAACTTACTGTACCTAGAGGAGGATTAATCATAGACTGCCTTCAAATGAAGACTAAACACCCATATCTTCTGTCTGTGTGTTCTGCATATTCATTACTCTTTCGAATATTAAAATGCGAGAACACCGAGCTTTCCATTTGCTTTTGTTTTTCTGTTACTAAATTCGAAAATAAATTCCATTTTCATACAACTAGACGTTCAAGATCGTTCATGCATGTTCATGCTACAATATGATAAACAACACGCTAAGGAGAAACAACAGGATGAATAGTGTACCGTGTTCACGATAAGCACTTAACTCAGCTTGAAATGCACTGTACAGAATCTTTCCTGTACTAACTCCTCGCTACAGGATTTTTAGCTTATTAACATATTAGCATGAGTGATGTGTTTTTGGTGAAGACAATCGATGATACTCTAATGGAGACAAGTACGCCTGTTAGTCACTGCGGAAAAGTGTGTCTACTAAATGCCGTAAATGTAAATGACTAAGTTGGGTAGTGTAGAATTCAGGAGCTTATTATAAATAGAATCCAAAATGGCAGACATAGCTATTTATAAATGTAAACAGCAGATCAGTATAATTTTCATCCTCCTCAAACTTTCAGAAGCCCTTGAAACAGTTAATCACAAAACTCTCTTGTCCATCCTCAGAAGTCTTGGAATTTGTGACACAGGTTGGCAATGGTTTGCTTCTTACATGGATGGGTGGTCATAGGTGACATGGAGGGGATCCACAGGTGCTCCATGCAGACTCTCCACCCGTGTCCCACAAGGCTCAGTGCTGGGTCTATACCCATTCTCATACCACTGCTATGCTGATGACACTCAACTCATGTTTTCCTTTCCTCCATCAGCCGCTGATGTTTCTGCACAGATCTTAGCATGTTTGGCAGGCATCTCATCAAGAATGGCAGCTATTCAGCTGAACCTATATCTCAACAAAACTGAGCTGTTCTACATCGCTGGACATGTCAAGCTCTTGTGATCTCCATGGACAACACTCAGATCTCACCATCTGTCAGTGCATGGAAATTGAGGGTAAGGAAGGACAAACTCATATCGCTAAACAGACTTGCTCATGCAGGTTTCTCCTCTATAATATTAGGAGGCTCCAGCCATTTCTATCCACAGAGGCCACTCAGGTGCTGGTTCAGTCACCAAGACTGCACTCCTGCAACTTGCCCCTGGTAGGTCTTGCACCCGTGCACCATTTGACTTCTGAAGCTAAATCCATAATGAAGCTGCATGACTTGTTTTCAACCTCTTCAAGTTCTCCCACACCACCCCATTGTTATGTTTCCTGCAAAATCACTGATGCTTGCCTACAAATCTAAAAACAGTCCAGTGCGCACCTATATTAAAGTATGTATCACACCCCACAGTGCACCATGCTGTCTTCAAGCCTCTAACATGGCTTGATTGGACCCACCATCTTTCAGGGTACAAGGAAGGCACGAATCAAGGCTCTTCTCTGTTCTGACACCCAGGTGGTGAAATGAACTTTCCCTGGTTGTCCAAGCAGCTGAGTCACTGGCTGTCAATAGACAAAGACTAAAGTCCTACCTCTTCAGCAGGTTGAGGCAGTGGTGGCTCAATGGTTAACAGACCTTGGTCAGGGGTTCAAGCCCCAGCACTACCAAGCTGCCACTGTTGACCCTTGAGAAAGGCCCTTAACCCTCTCTGTTCCAGGGGGCGCTGTATCACGGCTGACCCTGCACTCTGATCCCAACTTCCTAGCATGATGGGGTAAGCGAAGAAGAGAATTTCACTGTTCTGTAAAGTATATGTGACAAATAAAGACTCATTATGTGATCATGTTATTCCAATGTGACACGTATTATCTGGTCAAACCAACTAAAATTTCCCCAAGCAGCGAAAGTTATTTTACACTCCTCCTACCCTATAAGAGTGGTGAAAATCACCTAGATACCTTCCGCTGCACATGCACATACAGAACAAGACCTTTAGGTCACCACAACAGTCGTGTAGTATTATAGGGCAGTATTATATAGTGGAGTACAATGGGCAGCAGTAGCTCAGTGGTTAAGACATCGGATGACTGGGACTCCCTTGTCTAGGCAGAGGCTGTCTCACTGCATGGTTGAATCCCTCCAGTGTAGCTTTGGCACTAGGTGACCTCTGCCACAATATCAAGTCTCTTCCCCTGACCAGTTTCCCAATCTTTGCTGATTAAAAACATCTCCACGACATGATGCTACCACCATCATGCTTCACTGTGGGAAGTGTATTCTCAGGTTGTTGATGTTGGGTTTCCACCAACCTTTGTGATGCCAAGCCAAAATGATCAATTATGACCAGAGGACCATTTTCAACAGTTTCAATCACTGTCAGTCTTCAGCATACATTACCTTGTGGCAAACTCAAACATATTTATTTTTTCTTCTCATCATGCTGTCATAAAGCCCAGTTTTGTGTAGAGTCTGGTTGTACTGTGAATAGCTTCTCCCATCTGAGCTGTGAAACTCACCACCTTCAGAGTTATTCTTGGCCTCTTGGTTGCTTCTCTGACTAATGTCTTCCTTACCTGGTCAATGATTTTTGGTGGACAGCAAACTTTATTGAGTTTTCTCCCCTTCAATATTATTGGTTATTTTGTGTAGATTCATGACACATGGTGCCAATTAAGCCCATTTTAGTTCCAGGTTGAAATACAAAATGGCTACAGGTTAAAGGTGGTGAATACTTATGCAAGGTTCTGTAAGCTCTGGTTGAATCTACATCATCAGTCTGGTTCAAAACAAACATTAGATGGCTGTGAAGGATTGGCTAATATTAGAAATACGCACAATTTCTAATGTAATTGACACACATTATGCTATATATTGTAACATAAACAGTACAACGAAACTGAGCAGATTTAGACAATGGCAATGCATACAGGCCTAAAAATAGAGACTACACTGCTGCTAGGCAGCTGGGAATTAAGCTAATGACTGAGGTTAGTGATCTCATGTAGCCATTAAGCATTTTTATGAATATTGTAAAGGCATAGAGATGGTGGAAAAATCCGCCCGTAAAAAAAAAAAGCTATTAGAAATATAAACATTTCCCTCAAATGTGTTGGTACATTACAAATAAAATATTCTGTACGACTAAAATGACACCGTAATTAAATTTAGCATCAGCTGCAAACCGAGAGTGGGTAATCCAATATGGAATCTATTCCTAAATGCTTAGTTCAGCGTTAGATCAAATAAAAAAAAAAAGAACATTATGGAGCACTTCAATGTTGTTTCTTCAACCTTGTAGGAACAGTTAGAAACACTATGTAAAGATCTCAGTTCTCAGAGTAACCCGAACACCTTTTCAGATTTAATTCAATTCAATTCGGTTTGATTCATATAATGCTTTTAATAATAGACAATGTCACAAAGCAGTTCTATAGCAATTCTGATGTAGATTTATATTCAGATACCTAATCAACAACACAGTAAGGAAAAATTCCCCGACACGACATGAGCAAGAAACCGTGATCGGAACCAGAAACAAATCCTCTTTTGACACCATTAAGTGAGATAATAAACAATTAATGTTCTTCATTTGTATACTATTAAGTCAGACACGTGTGTTGATCGAATGGTCAGGAAGATGTTGTGAATGAATCCTGGGATGAGCACAAGAGAGTTTTCAGTAACAAATTAGTATCCGGATGAGATTTATCCACTGAAGAAAGAGTGAGACTTGGAAACAAGCTGTTTTTTGGGAAGTGTAAAATCTTTAGTGTATCCATGTGGTACAATGCACAACAGAATGAGTCAGACCCAAGCGCTAAAGCTCAAAGCACAAATGAGGATCATGAATCAGGATGAATCAGGCTGGTCCGGAGGGTGAGACGAGCCATGACAGCAGAACTGTGTCAGTATCAGGCACCAACATCACATCAGGCAGCAGGAGTACATTTATAGCTCAACCAGACCTGGACTATAACAGGGGCTCGGTGGGGCTGAAGCCCTAGGGCTTGAGCTTAGTGGGGGCTCCTGATTGGCTGTCATTCATGTCAGCTGCATGGTTGATGAATAAGAAGTAGCCTAATTATAGCATGAGAAAGCAGAAACACAAACGAAGAACCACATAATGTCTACATACTCTGAAAAAATCGAAACACTTGCAGTCTGCTGTTGGACGGGAGAACCTCAGGCACCTGACCCGGTTTTTGAAACGAGTCGGGGGGTTGCCAGTGACCAGACAATAATTCCAATAGGGATGAGGAAATATTCTAAATATAATCCCTGTGCAATTCAGCTGAAAAGTGTCACGCGTTCATTTTTGCGTGGACGCCATACAGCCGTAGGAGTGGTGATGGCACGAATTTGTCGTTTTTAATCACATAAAACATAGCAGAACATGACGTCTCGTTTATTTGATGGGTGGTTAAGTTTTTGAACCATAACGAAAACCTTTTATGAACATCATCACAGCGGACGACGGCTGTACAAGCGATATTATTCATACAGCTGTTTATAGTTTCTGTTATAGCTTTTCTCTATAAATGTCACATTATAGGCCTACAGAGCCTAGGTTCCTGGGTTTAAGTGGGCAAATAGATAATAATACTTTCAAAATGACGAGCTTTAGTTTACGCCTTTCAAGGGCTCACAAAAATGCTGATGTACTGTAGCCCTGCATTAAACGCTCTTTTATAACCAGTGCTTGTGACACCGGACTGTTAATGTAAACATTGTGAACAGTGTTGCTCTGAATTCAGATTTATGTTTAATATACTTGTTTTCACAGTTCAGTGTTACGAATACGGACTTCTGGTGAGATATTGAACAATGCCAGTAAATACATCTAAATACATAAATGAATCAAGCAAACATCCAAATTTGACTGGTGTCCTGTAGCCTATATTTTTTGGTGTGTGTGTGT
This sequence comes from Ictalurus punctatus, assembly GCF_001660625.3. NCBI lineage: Eukaryota > Metazoa > Chordata > Actinopteri > Siluriformes > Ictaluridae > Ictalurus > Ictalurus punctatus. The sequence goes on along the minus strand of NC_030438.2, from coordinate 3,530,721 downwards.
GTGTGTGTGTGTGTGTGTGTGCCTGACATTTATGGCTTTGAATAACATAGGATACCAAGATGGATTAGGGGGACCCTTGGTATTAAGGGCCTTGTGTCTTAATCTGTGCCTGAGCTCAACAGAGAGAGAACAGTTTATTTGCAAGGCTCTTATCCTACACACACACACACACTCACACAATCACACACACACACTGAGCAAGTTAGCATTGGCTGCATTTCCTTTTAGATGTCCAGAATTTAGACTAATGATGGGAAGTCCATATCCACATCCAACACTGCTGACCTTTCAATGTTTATAAAAAAGGCTCAGTTTTTGCTTTCCTTCCATTTTTTTCATGTTCATATTAATGTCAGCCATTAATGGAAACTACTCAGTAAAAGACAAGCTTTGTTTTGCTCTAATGCCAGGTTGTACACTGGCAAAGGAGCTTTTACGTAACCGGGTACTGTACGGTATATTTACATACAGTCGTGTGAAAAAACAAGTATACCCCGTGGAAATATATATATATATATATATATATATATATATATATATATCTTTTTTTTCTTACATATTTGGACAACTACTACTACACCACTACTAATCAAAGATATGACGCAGAATTCATAGTCGAATCAATGAATGCATGCATCTGTCCAGTCCCTGAGGCAGCGAAGCAACCCCAAACCATAATATTTCCACCACCGTGCACAGTTGGTATGAGGTGCTTCTCCTGAAACGCTGACTTTGGTCAGTGTCAGATATGCCTGCTGTGACTGTGGCCCAACAACTCGATCTTTGATTCATCTGTTCAGAGCACATCATTCCAAAAGGACTGGTCTTTGCCTATATGTTCATTGGCTTGCAAAGGTTTTTTTCCTGGTACGCCTCCCATACAGATTAAATTCGTGCAGTCTCTTTCTGATTGTAGAAGCATGTACTTTGACACCAACAGTTGCAGGACTTACCAGCAGATCCTGTGATGAAATTTTGGGGTTCTTGGAGACTTCTTTCTGCATCAGATGATCTGCTCTTGGGCTGAATTTGCTGGGACGGCCAGACCTGGACAAATTGGCAGCCGTTTGAAACCTGCATCGTGTGTAGATGATTTTCCTTACAGTGATGTATTTCAAATAATTTGGAGATCTTTTTAAAGCCCTTGCCAGACTCATAGGCTTCCACAACCTATTATTTTTTTATTATTTTTTTTTTCTGAAGGCCATATAGAACTCTTTAGATCTTGGCATGATGACACCACCCACCTCAATAGCAAAGGGAACACCCGACACAAGATATGAGAGGGCTGTAAATAAGACAGGCTCGACCTGCACTCTCTAAACAGGTTCTAATAACTTGCACCCGATCTTCAACACCTGATTCTAATTTTATGGATTTGAAGGTGTGATAAATGTAGGGGTGTACCTACTTTTTCCATGTGACTGATCTGGTGTGTGTGTGTGTGTGTTGTTTTTTTTTTAATTATTACAAAATGTCAAGGTTATGTGTCATTTGATAGAGTGGATTAACTTTATGAATAGGCACTGTTTTGAAGATGATCAAATGTTTGCTTGTCCAAATATGTAAAAAACAAACAAACAAACAAACAAAAAAAACCCAACAACAATTTCCATGGGGTGTACTTACTTTTTCACGGGACTGTATATTAGTAAATACCGTGCAATATAGTGTATTTACCAAATAATTCAAATATATGTACATCATCCCAGTGCATTTTAAATATGCTAATCTTAATTTTATTGGAATCTAGTTAATGATGTATGTGTCACTGTTGTACATAACAGACTGTACGTACGACAAAATATATCAGATTTCTATTTAAATTCACTAGTTAAAAATGACGATTTCCACCAGAAATCGAAAAAAAAAGAAGAAGAAAAAAGGTCATCGCGACTTCATATCTCAGAATTGTGACTTTATATCTCACAAGTCTGACTTTATTTCCCGCAAGTGCAAGTTTGAATCTCGTAATTCTGACATTTTGTTTAACTGCGAGTTCATATCGCACAATTTTGACTCTTTTTTTTCTCGCAATTCAGAGACCCGCTTGACATTTAGTAAGCTACAGAGAATGCAGCGACAAAGCATCAATCATTCTCGATAAATAGACTATATAATAGATATAAGAACAACACTCATCAGCGAGTCAACACAAGGAAAATCTGACACTAGTGCGCTTGTCACCTGAAGTTCGTCATATTTCAGGTTCTTCATCAAGCGGATGTCTAAATTGTGTGGGGGAAAAAAAGGTCAGAATTGTGAGATTTAAACTTGCAGTTGTGCAAAATAAAGTCACAATTACCTTTTTAATTTTTTTTTTTTTTCCGTGGCAGAATCAGGCTTCCATAATATTCTAATAAATTCACTTAAATTTACTGCAAGGGCATGTCTTTGGTAGACGTAGCGTACAGAATACTCCCGTTTTGTTCTTGGGTCTTGGTGCTACGTGGTGGTTATGATATTAGACGGGAGTCGCAAATCTTATCTTTCAATAGCTTGACAATTAGACCATTAGGGCTGAACAATGCATTGTAGTATCTCATCGATGGCATATTAAGAATGATGTGGGTCCAATGTGTTACGGATATGACAGTGAAGCATGCTGAAAAATATCAGTCAGAATGGAGATCTACTCAAATCTAGCTGCATTAATCTACAGTCTGGGCTAGAAAGAAATCAGCCCCAGCCTCACTTCTTTATATCAGTTTGTGTACCATTTTATGTATATTTGTGTAGAAGCTTTAAAAGTTGCACTGTTGGTTCACAAAAATAATCCACTTTAGGACAGATATTGACAGAAACGAATCTGATGTTGATCAGGGGGTGGGGTAGGGGAGTTACTAAGCCCTGCTAGCACATTTATAGTATACCAGCCAACCCTGGTGTCTTATACATCTTATGTACTGTTGTATTTTTTATTTTTTATTTTTGGAAAATTGTCTTTTTTACTCTGTTGTAGGCTGTTGTCCTTAAATGGACATATATAATAAATAGTATACTGTATATTGAGTAGTAGTAGTAGTAGTAGTAGTAGTAGTGTAATGGCCTTCAACCCAGTGTTCCAGGGACAGGCTCTGGATTGACTGAAACGCTTAGCGGTTAGCACATTTGCCTCACAACTACCGGGTTGGTGGTTCGATCCCTGCGTTTGCCTTGTGTGTGCATGGAGTGTTTATTCTCCCATGCTTCAAGGGTTTCCTCCCCCAGTTTGTGCATTGTGACATGCATTGCAGGCTGATCGGCATCTCTAAATTGTCCGTAGTGTGTGTATGGGTGTGTGATTGTGTGTGCGATTGTGCCTTGCGATGGGTTGGCACCCTGTCCACGGTGTCCCCCGCCTCATGCCCTGAGTTCACTGGGATAGGCTCCTGTAGGATAAGCTGTGTGGAAAATGGATGGATAGATGGATGGATGGAATGAAGGGAGAGATTTCTTTATTCAAATCCTTTCCTCTAAATGTAAAGCCAGGTTTGTTTATAAATAAATTTAGCACAATGTTGCCCTCTATAGGCTGGGCTTTGGTTGTGACACGCAACACAGGGGACTGATAGATGGATTCATTCCACAATGTACTACTGATTATAACACAATACTACAGCTGACGGGTATGTGAACATAACCACTGACAAAAGACATCATTACAAATGGTCAGTAAGTGGTTAGATAGATTTTACAGTAATGTACAGTAATTAGGCTCGATTCTGTGCAGATGTAAGTCCAGATGTCCAGATATGCGTGTTCCGACTGCACTGAAACAGGACAAGCGAATGTTTCTTTCCCATAATGTTCTGATGCTACTTTTTTGTGGGAATTACTGGAGATGTATTAACGTCAGAAGACAAAGAAAACCAAAAACACGCAAACATTGAAACTTTTTTTTAAAAAAAGAAAAGAAAAAAAAAGAAATGAAGAGAAAAAATATTACACACATGAACACATCAACAAAACCAGTTTTAATGATGCTTAATTGATATTTTATCAAATCACATGACACATATGGTTTTCCTTTTATTTCAGCTACAGTTGGGTTTGTAAATATAATTTATTTACTTTTTATTATTATTATTTTTTTTTACATTTAGTTGTACCTTTTATGGTAATCCTGCATTATTGCGCATTGGACTGGGAAATCTGGCAACCTTATCACTGTGTAAGGTGTTCCAATCTCAACTCCATACTGCATAAACAACTTCTATATACAGTAATAGCAAAAGCTCCGTACTACTACTACTACTACTACTACTACTAATAATAATAATAATAATAGTAATAATAAATGTGTTTATTTAGCAACAGTGTTCTTCTTTCACTAAATCTTGCATGCACATATCGTAGAAAAAGTAATAAATGCAATTTATGTTCTCTTATTTCAAATCTTTCTTTTGTTTATCATGCTTCCCCTTTAATCTGCATAACATTTGCATCCTTTTGAGCTTATTGCGGTTCATGTGAAATTGTGTTTGTGTTCCTCCGGACGAGCTGATGAATTATGCTTATGAGTTCTGCTCTGCTCTCTGATTGGATTGAAATATCAGAGGCTCAAATCAAAAGCAAAGGAAGCAAAGAAGGCATAGAACCTTTTTTTTTTTTTTTCCCACCCTTGCTGAAACAAAGGAATAGTAATTCATCTACATGAAAAACACAATGTCCTGTGAAGTATCATTCCCTCCACCTGGTTTACCATTGTATATGAATTGCATTTTAACATGGCAACCCATTATATATTCGTGAGGGTAGAAATTACATTATCCTCATAGCTCCTGTGCAGTTTTAAGCATTTTGGTTAAGGGGAAATTGTGTACATTTGATTGTCTCTCTAGCAGCAGTCAGTGAGTGCTCTTAATTGTTAATTAACTTGAATGAATGAATAAATGAATAGCTTGTAAATCTCCTGAATGTCAAGGAATTGAGAAATATCATGGAGAAGGACGATGGGAATATAATGGAAGGAAGGACATGGAAGTGGAAGTGATAGAAAATGGTCAGGGCAAGGAAGAAGGAAGGAAGGAAGGAAGGAAGGAAGGACAAGGCCAGAAAGGAAGGAAAGAAATGGAAATGATTCTTTTTGTACATGAATGTTAGTGTGCTCAGCTAAAATTTTCTTTAAATCCTTGCTTGAAAATCTCATGAAATCCTATTTTTGTCATTTTGAGCTGCAGTCAACACCATTTTGTCTTCTAAATTCTCATCAAACACAAGCTCATAAGTCTCTTGTCCTCAACCTGTCAGAGTGAAAATGATGAATTCATGTTTCTGTCTTCCGTTTATTTAATATTTGATTGAAGAACAAGTAAGCAAGGCGCATACACACATTCACACACACACACACACACACACACACACACACACACACACAGCTGTATGTCGTATTCAAATGACACTTTATGAAAACGTTGATGTGCATTTAGCTTCCAAACCTGCTCGCTGTGAGACAAACAGCTCCCACTGTAATCAGACATGTATAATCTGTGCTCTTCCTTCTTCGCTTCTTTGTGTCATGTGCGTGTTTAAACTTTCTTTCCCCCTTCTTTCACAGATCTATCTAATTTTCTTTCTTTCTCCTGGAGAATACTGGAAGTAGAAGAAGAATATGAAGCAAGGGGCACAAAACAAGCAAAAGTAAATATAAGTTACAGTAGAGTAACAACAACAACAGCAACTTAACAACGGCGACAGCAACAACAAGTGGTGGCAGTAGTAGTAATCGTAGTAATAGTAGTAGTATTGTTGTTGTTGTTCTTCTTATAAAATTGTATTCTTTAAACATGTAACTAAACTAAATAAACATATTTGAAATATTAATTTATGAATGAATGAGCCCATGGATTCGGTAGAAATGATTTCTTTATGTCGTATTTATTTATGTAATTTAGTAATTTGTCTAACATTTGGTTGTTACTTTTTATGTTTGTACATATAATGTCTAATCGTTATTATTTGTCTTTTCATGCAATTTCATATGATTTTCATATGATTCATTTGCATGTGATTCATTTACATGTGATTCATTACATGTGATTCATTTACATGTGTCTAATCGTTATTATTATTATTATTATTATTATTATTATTGAAAATCAATACATTTATATTTTGTACTTTAAACACCTATTGTATTAAATCATATGATACACACGATAATTCAAGCTTCTTTTTGGTTGGTAGATGTAATTATATTTATTTAAGTTATTTATTACTATTTAGTTGTTACCTTTTACGTTTTAACATTTTCTCAAGATTTACAAATAGTAATAATAATAATAATAATAATAATAATAATAATAATAATAATAAATGGCACCCTGTCCAGGGTGTACCCCGCCTTGTGCCCAATGCTCCCTGGGATAGGCTCCAGGTTCCCCGTGACCCTGAAAAGGAGTAAGCGGTAGAAGATGGATGGATGGATAATAATAATAATAATAATAATAATAATAATAATAATTGCTATTATTATTATTTTTATTATTGCTGTTGTTGTTAGCATTGTAATTATTATTATTACATTTGTTATTATTGTAGTTATTATTATTATTATTGTCGTTGTTGTGGTTGTTATTATTATTATTATTATTATTATTATTATTATTATGTTTGTGACTATTGTTGTTATTATTATTATTATTTCTGTTGCTTTTATTATTATTATTATTATCATTATTATTATTATTATTATTATCATCATCATCATCATCATCATCATCATTATTATTATTATTGTCGTTGTTGTTGTTATTATTATTATGTTTGTGATTTTTATTATTATTATTATTATTATTATTATTATTATTATTATTATGTTTGTGATTATTGTTATTATTATTATTATTATGTTTGTGATTATTGTTATTATTATTATTATTTCTGTTGCTTTATTATTATTATTATTATTATTATTATTATTATGTTTGTGATTATTGTTATTATTATTATTATTATTTCTGTTGCTTTATTATTATTGTTATTATTATTATTATTATTATTATTATTATTATTATTATTATGTTTGTGATTATTGTTATTATTATTATTATTATTATGTTTGTGATTATTGTTATTATTATTATTATTATTATGTTTGTGATTATTGTTATTATTATTATTATTATTGTTGTTGTTATTATTATTATTATTATTATGTTTGTGATTATTTTTATTATTATTATTATCATTATCATTATTATGTTTGTGATTATTATTATTATTATTATTATTATTATTTCTGTTGCTTTGTTATTATTATTATTATTATTATTATTATTATTATTATTATTATTTCTGTTGCTTTTATTATTATTATTATCATCATCATCATCATCATCATCATCATCATTATTATTATTATTGTCGTTGTTGTTGTTATTATTATTATGTTTGTGATTTTTATTATTATTATTATTATTATTATTATGTTTGTGATTATTGTTATTATTATTATTATTATTATGTTTGTGATTATTGTTATTATTATTATTATTATTATGTTTGTGATTATTGTTATTATTATTATTATTATTATGTTTGTGATTATTGTTATTATTATTATTATTATGTTTGTGATTATTGTTATTATTATTATTATTTCTGTTGCTTTATTATTATTATTATTATTATTATTATTATTATTATGTTTGTGATTATTGTTATTATTATTATTATTGTTGTTGTTATTATTATTATTATTATTATTATGTTTGTGATTATTTTTATTTTTATTATTATTATTATTATTATTATCATTATTATGTTTGTGATTATTATTATTATTATTATTATTATTATTATTATTTCTGTTGCTTTGTTATTATTATTATTATTATTATTATTATTGTTGTTGTTATTATTATTATTGTTATTATTATTATTATTATTATTATTATTATTATTATTATTATTAATATTATTATCATTATTACAGTACCTCTCCACCTCTGATGTAGATGTGATGGCACGGTCCAGGAGAGGGGGTGCTGGGTGAAATCAGTTGACTTTATCCTGCACCCCCCTCTCAGTGTAGAGATGGTACAGGCCGAGCCGGCTGTCTGAGGCGCTGGATGCTGCTCTCACTTCTCCCAGACTTAACGAGCGAAACAGCGGAATAAAAATCAGAATAAAATCTTTCAATGGCTTCCAACTTCAACGACATAGTGAAGCAGGGCTACGTGAGGATCAGGAGTAAGAAACTGGGGGTAAGTTTGGGGTTTCTGTCTCTGAGATTTGCTCACTAATATTTCTGGCAGCATCTGGATGTAGAAGGCTTTAAGTGCTCCCGCAGAGGCAGAAATAAAAGCCCCAGCGTGTCGTGCCTTCGTTCTTCACATGCAGGAGGATTTCATCGACTTATAAGAGACATAAAGTAAGAATGTAAAGTCGTTTAGAGCAGCGTGTTTATTCCGAGTCCAGCTGGGCTTGCCTGTGGGTTTGTTGTATGTTTGATCTGAATGATGCTGATGGGAAAGTGGGACAGATTTTGCCAAACACAACAGGCAGCAGCTTATTATTAAACCTCACAGCTTCTTACTGCTGCTGCACTCTCTCTGTATCCCAACTTATTCTGCCCACTTTTACTCACTTCTTTCATATTTAATCCTGCTTCTGCTCTAATCTGTCTTCCTCTACTTCCTCTACTTCCTTCCTTCCTTCCTCTACTTCCTTCCTTCCTTCGTTCTGCCCCTTCTCCATCTCTTTCCCTTCCTTCCTTCCCTTCTCCATCTCTTTCCCTTCCTTCCTTCCTTCCCTTCTCCATCTCTTTCCCTTCCTTCCTTCCTTCCTTCCTTCCTTCCTTCCCTTCTCCATCTCTTTCCCTTCCTTCCTTCCCTTCTCCATCTCTTTCCCTTCCTTCCTTCCCTTCTCCATCTCTTTCCCTTCCTTCCTTCCTTCCTTCCTTCCTTCCCTTCTCCATCTCTTTCCCTTCCTTCCTTCCTTCCTTCCTTCCCTTCTCCATCTCTTTCCCGTCCTTCCTTCCTTCTTTCAATCCCATCTCCATATCTTTTCATTCGTCCCTTCCTTCCTTCCTTCCTTCCTTCTTTCTCCATCTCTTTCCCTTCCTTCCTCCCTTCCCTTCCTCCATCTCCTTTCCTTCCTCCCTTCCCTTCTCCATCTCTCTTCCGTCCTTCCTTCCTTCCTTCTATCATTTCCCCATCTGTTTTCCTTCCTTCCTTCCTTCCTTCCTACCGTCCTTCCCTTCTCCATCTCTTCCTCTTCCTTCTTTCTCTAATATTTTCCCTTCCTTCTTTCCCTTTAACACCTTCCTCGTCTCACTTCATTTCTTTCTTCCTTTCCTTTTATCACTACCACCTTCCAATTTGTCTTTCCTTCTTCCTTTCCTTTCCTTTATTAAATTCCCTGTCCGCTTCACGTAATTTGTCTCTTTCTGTCTTTCCTTCCTTCCTTCCTTGATTTTAATACCTTCTCCACCCCTATTTATTTATTTATTTATTTATTTATTTATTTATTTATTTATTTATTTATTTATATTTACATTTATTCATTTAGCATTATATATACACACACACACACACACACACACACACACACACATATATATATATATTTTATCTCTATGACTTTCCTATTTGTTTCCTTTCCTTCCCTCATTTGTTTGTTTGTTTGTTTATATGGCTCCCTAATTGAGATGTGTGCAAACTGTATTGATTATTTATATATTTAATTATAATCAGTTCTGCTGTTATTAAGCAGGTGAAGTTGAACGAGCGGTTTCAGATCAGTTACACTCCTACGTCCATGTCATTGCCGAAGAGGGACGGACGATACGGCGACCATGCAGCATACGCTCCACACTTCATGACATTTTGCTCTAGTTTTGCTAACAGGAACCAACAGAGGCCTTTTTACTCGTTTACTCGTTTCTGTCCGACAGGAAAGTGTAGAAAAGTGTCCCACGCTGCTTATATCATAATCCCCATATCATATCGTCGTATTGTCCGGCCTTAGTGTCGATGATTTATTTCACGATCAGGTACAGTGCATGTAAGAAGAGCTGGAATCTCCCGCTGTAGGAAATCAATAATAATTAAAAAAAAAAATCCTCTCAAAGCACATAAAAAAACAGCTTGTTTACAAATTTGGCTCCAAACTTGCGTTGTATCTCTTATATCTGAACCATTCAGTAGCAATCACATTAACTCATTTTAATCCTCTAAAATAGCCCAAATCTTAATGTATCAGATATCTACAGAGGCTAAACTCAGCTTAGTCATGTTAATCCAGCCTTATGCAGCTTTCTCTAGCCTGACCCACATTCAATGTCCATTTCATTACTTTGCTGTAAAAGAGGATGCTCTATATTCATGCCACAGATGGATGCATAGAAGACATTTATAGTCTGCAAAGCTATATAATAAAAATGTCAGGGCAAGTGGGGGGGGGGGGGGGGGGGGGCAAAAAAACAAAACACGACGGCATCTTCGACGGCACGGATATGCCCTCGGCTCGGTTTCACTAACGAACGCGATGCATGTTTAAATAAATAAATAAATAAATAAATAAATAAATCCGCTTTCTGTCACCGAGACGTTTGAGTGATTTAGATTTTTTTTTTTTTTTGACTCGTTGAGCTGCGAACACGTGACCGAGGGATTGTGGGATAGCGAGTGGTTAAAACAAACAAATAAACAACAAAAAAAAAAACAAGCGAAAGTTTCAACTTTATGCAAATTACAAATGGCAGCTGTGTTGCTCTGACCGTTTGGGACAACGGGGAGCAAATGAGTGTTTTTTAGGAGTAAACAGCACGGTAAATAGAAGCCAGGAGTAAACTAAACCGAAGGTAAATTCAAAAGAGCGAGGGAAGGACAATTCCAGCGAGGCCGAGCCAGGAAAGGTAGGTGTGGGGGAGGGGCCGGGGGGGGGGGGGGGGATTTGCGCAAAGATTGCACGATTTTTTTTTACGTTGCATTCGATTGAACAACGCCATTTAAACACTTGACTAGTAAAGACAGACTGTAAAGAATCGTTTTAGAAATGGAATTTTAGACACTCAGAGGTTCGTATAATTGCCCCCCCCCCCCCCTTCCCGGGTTGTACGAATGTTTTTTCCCCACCCGTTTGTGTCATTTTTTTTTTCCTTTTTCTAATCCTCTATCCCCATACGTTTTTAGTCTGTTTCTTTCTCTAAGCTCTCATTTTGCAGTTCACTCACACTCTCTTGTTCTTTCTCCATATACTTTTATTGTTTCCTCTCTCATTCTGTCCGTCTGTCTACTTCTAATCTTGCTTTCTGTATTTTTCCTCTGTCTGATCTTGTTTGCTCGCATTCTCTCTATTGTGTAGTGGTTTTAACCCTGTTTCGCTCTTACTCCCCCTCTCATTCCACTATCTCTCTACCTCTTGGCCTCGTTCACTTGTCCCCTTTACTCTCTCTCTCTCTCTCTCTCTCTCTCTCGTTCTCTCTCGCTGTATTTGCGAAAGTCTCTTAGTAAGATGTTCGGCCACGATGAGCCTCCAGAACAGCTTCAGTGCACCTTGAGACAGATTATACACATCTCTGGAACAGTACTATAACGATGAACACTATTCTTCCAAAACATTTTCCCGCAGCTTATGTCTTAAATCTCTCACCGGCGTTCATTTGGGTTGAGATCCGGTGACTGTGAAGGCCATTGCATTATATTTTATATCATTTTCATGCTCATCAAACTGTTCAGTGAGCCCACATGCCCTGTGGTGGTGGTGGTGGTGGTGGTGGTGGGGGTTGGGGGCGGAGTCATCCTGGAAGAGACCACTCCCATCAGGATAGAAAAGGTTTCATTATACAGTAGGACTGTATAAGGTGAGCAGTCAGAGCGGCCTGCACGGCACCGAACGCCACACATGCACTCACACACTTGTTGAGAATATGGCGAAGGATGACTCATCTGACCCTATCACTTTTTTTTTCTTTTTTTTCTTTTCTCCTCCTCCTCTCTGTAGACCAATTCCTGTGTTTTTTGCACCACTGAACTCTCAAAGGTGCATTCGTCTTTGTAATGAGGGGTTTATGCACTGCAACTCTACTATAATATCCCTCAGTGTGGCTGTGGACAGACTGTTCTCGCTGACAGTCTGATCACGTCCTGCCTTGACATTCTCAGTCACCTGAAGAACAGCTGCTCTTCTGTTTTTACCTAAGGCATTAATGCACAAGTATCACTGACATTTAATGTTCACGTTCCATCAAAATTTCCACCCCTGCTTCCATAGTTCCAAACTTACGGTATCATGAAGACGTAATAATATTGGCCAGCCTTAATGAAGATGTCACTGTAGTCACGGCTATATATACAGCATATAGGCGTGCAAGTATTCACCCCCCTCCTGGGAAAATGTCCATAGTGTGTTTTGTTTGTCATACATGTAGATTATTTGCTAATAAAAGAATGTATAACTTCATCCCCGTTGCTTATAAAAATAAAAAAAAAGCCTAAATTAGTTCCGGTGCAACCAGTTGGCATCAGAAGTCGCATAATTATTTGAATGCCCGTGTTTCTGGAAGACTCTAGAGTCGGTACCTGCTGCCTCCTAGTGTTTCTGGAGCGCTTTCTGAGCGGTCCTTGGCCCTTGGGCTGAACGATGTTGCTTCCACTTGTGGATAACGGCCCCAGTGGTGCTTACTGGAAGATTCAGAAGTTTTGAAATACGTCTGTATCCGATTCCATCAATAAGGTTGTGAAGGTCTTGGGAGAGCTCTTAGCTTTTACTCATCATGAGATGTTTCCTGTGTGACCCCTTGGTAATGAAAAGCCTTTTTATAGACCATCAATTTACTAACCCAGCTGATATTAATCTGCACGGATAGGGGGTATAATGACTTTCTAACTACTTATGGATGTGCTTTACCTTGCCTCGGAGAACTGCTTTTTCTTAGCGTGTTCAATACTTTTTCCCGTGTCATTCCACTTTATTACACATAACTTCATTTATGGACTTTAATGTTGTGAATTCTTTATATTTGTGAAAACCTCATCGGAAATATATTTACTGAAAAAAATTTCGACGTGTTCGACACTTATTTTAGGCACCATGTTAGGCATAAACATGCCACTGGTTCTGGTTACTTCTCACTCCTGGTAGCCTCCGCTCTTCTGGGAAGGCATTCCACTACATTTTAGAGCCTGGCTTTGGAGAATTGTGTACATTCAGCCACAAGAGCATTAGTGAGAACAGCCACTGGTGTCGAGTGAGAAGGCCTGGTGAGCGGCTGGCGTTCCAGTACATCCTAAAGATGTTCAGTGGGGTTGAGGTCAGGGTTCTGTGCAGTTCTTACACTCTAACCTTGGAGATCCTCGCTTTATGCATAGGGTCAGTGTCATGCTGGAACAGGTTCGGGCCTCTTACTTGCACTGAAGGGAAATCTTAACGCAACAGCATACAAAGACATTCTAGACAAATGTGTGCTTAGAACTTTGTGAGAACAGAACGGTCAGTGCTGGTCAGTTGTCCACAAACGTTTGGCCATATAGGGTGTAAATAAACCGTGTACATATGGAACTGTCTTTTTCTTTATGTAAGTAGGTTTATATGAAGCTTGAGTGTGGGACTTGGGCATATGGGAGTTTTGCAGTCGCTTGTTAATTGCAGTTGGTTAAGCACTTGATCTCCTCACTAAGTTAACAGCTTCTCGAAAATCCATGATGCTCACAGAGCGATTTGGACTCTCAGAAGTCAATGCTCAATAGGAGCTTAGTGTGATTCTGCCCTGGGGCGTCGCCAAACCCAATTCAGAAAAGCATGGACTCTAGTTAAACGTTGCTGTGCAAAGCCATAATGAAAAAATTGCTCGGTAAGGTAATCTGATTTGCATTTCTGTTTGTAGCCACAGCCGGAGGAGCTGATGGAGCTTGGCTTATAAGTATAGTCTATTTTCCAGCAGTTAGACTGACCTCATCATCGTTACGGTGCAATGACATCATCACAATAATCCTTTCTATATTATTAAATCTGAGAATTAAAACCATCGGCCCGAGAGTACCGATAGTTTGTTTTGGTGCTGATTTTGAGCAGGTATTAAAAACCATGAGTTTGGTCCTGGCCTGGCAGTGGATGGGGAAAAAAAAAAAAAAAAAGCACCAGTTCCAGTTTTCTGAAAGGTTCTGTTCCTTTTGCACTGGGAGAAAGGTCGACGAGTGTCCTTTCTTTAAAACAAGGACATGTTTGCATGCTGTTGCAGCCAAACACTGAGAAACCTCAATATTGACCTACATTTGCGTTTGACATTATTTTTCTGCTATTTTTGTAGCGTCCCTGTGTGCATGTGCAGCTCCTGCCTCATTTTTGACATTTTAACTAATGTTCCTCACTAAAGGTTAGTGTGCCCTACATGATCCCTAGAGAGGTTTGTTTTTTTTTTTTTTTTTTTTTTTAGCTGTTGGGGTATGTGTGCAGATAAACAATTTGTTACAGTGCAAAAAACTACTTAGCATTTAAATGAAGTGGCTCTGGAGTGTGGAGAAGAAAAACACACAAAATGCATGGGTGTTAATTTGGATGGAGTGAATTTAGGCCTCTCATGTTCCAATGCAGAGAACAGGACCTTTCGATGGTAATAGGAGATGTGTGTTATAGTAGTTAACTCCTTGGTCCTATCCAGAAGTAGAAAAACTCAGATAATAGTGGGTTTTATGTGTGTGTGTGTGGGGGGGGGGGGGGGGGGGGGGGGGGGGGGGGGGGGGGGTGTATAACACAATATAGTTTCAAATTCTACTACTGACAGAAGTAGATGCTTTTTACTGGACTAAACACTAAATAGACGAGGAGGCATTAACAGTGCATGCCAGGCTAATATTCCCCACACCATTACACAACCACCACCAGCCTGGACTGTAAACACAAGGCAGGTTGGGTCCTTGGATTCATATATTGTTGACAGCAAATTCTGACCCTACTATCTGCAGAAATCGAGATTCATCAGACCAGGCAGCACTTGCTGTTGTTTTTCCCCCTCTTCGACTGTCTGGTTTCGGTGAACCTGTGCGCACTGTAACCTGACAGGAGCAGAACCCGATTTGGTGTTTCCATACAGTCTGAGATGTTTTGGTTTGGTCTGGTAAACAGTCTGCGTTTATATAGCGCTTTTTTAACCTTAGCGGTTCCGAAGCGCTTTACACTGTGTCTCATTCACCCATTCACACACACACTCACACACCGATGGTAGCAGAGCTGCCATGCAAGGCGCTAGCTTGCCATCAGGAGCAACTTGGGGTTCAGTGTCTCGCCCAAGGACACTCCGGCATGTTGAGTCACGCGGGCCGGGAATCGAACCGTCAGCCCTACGATTAGTGGACAACTAGTGGCTCAGGTGGTAGAGCCGACCCACAGTTTTCCAGGTAGCTCTAAACAGTCTTGCCATTCTCCTTTGACTTCTCTCTTCAAAAAAATGCTTCCGCCCACTGGATGTTTTTTAATGGTGAAAGACTAAAATGAGAGAGGATCGAGATGCAGCATGCAGCTCCAACGCTGAACAGTTTCCCTCAGGAAGCTGGGGTCAGAGCTCAGGGTCCAGCACCCGTGGAGCCGAGTGGGTTAAGGGCCCAACAGTGGCGGCATGGCAGTGCTGATCAATAACCCAGAACCTTAACCGTTTAGTCTAAAAACTGTGATACTAAAATGTGTAACGTGCTGAAAATTGTAGATCCCGTCGAGCACGTGCGCATATCTCAGTTCTCACAGAGATGAAGTGCTCTCATGCCTGATAGTTTCTCTGCACACTGAGTTCACTGCTTCACGCTCAGGTATACCTTCATGCGCATGCAATTTAACGACGACGCTTGCGGATACTGCTCTGTCCGCTCACGTCGGCCTCTCTCGTGCTCTCTACAGAAGATACGGTTTTAAACCTGTAAGATGTATTTTCACCAAAACGGAACATTGCTTGCAGTCTGCTTTGCTTTGTTTGGCATCATCCACGTGAAATATGTCCAGATCGCTGTCATTTCTTGTCGTCTGTTTATTAGAGCGCGCACGGTGGCTTAGTGGTTAGCACGTTCGCCTCACACCTCCAGGGTCGGGGGTTCGATTCCCACCGTGGCCCTGTGTGTGCGGAGTTTGCATGTTCTCCCCGTGCTGCGGGGGTTTCCTCCGGGTACTCCGGTTTCCTCCCCTAGTCCAAAGACATGCACGGTAGGCTGATTGGTGTGTCTAAAGTGTCTGTAGTGTATGAATGGGTGTGTGAGTGTGTACGTGATTGTGCCCTGTGATGGATTGGTGACCCTGACCAGGGTGTACCCTGATTCGTGCCTGATGCTCCCTGGGATAGGCTCCAGGTTCCCCGTGACCCTGAAGGAAGGATAAGCGGTATTGAAAATGTCTGGACGGATGTTTATTAGAGCACCAAAATACAGCAGACCTGAGTCATATGCTGTGAGTATCCGAGCATTTTTATGAACATGAGTAAATGAGTATCCTAATATCCGTTCTGATGCGTCCCTATTAAAAACATTTTACTGCTTATAGAGCAGCCACTTGCTATAATATTAACGAAGTGGGATTTGTTTGATGTTTAGACTTTAAAAATAAATTAAAAAAAAAGTTATTTTGCTCAGACTTTTTAGCCCACTCTAGAATATTTTGTCATTTGTAATACATTTGAAAGGTGCAGTCCACCCTGTCTCGCTCTCGTTTTTATTAAATATAGACTGTATCTCTCTGATTGCACACTAATATATCAAAGACTGCTTACTGAATAACCCCCAGTCTGTAGTGCACTATTTAATTATGAATCAGGCGCATGAAAAACAGCAGAAACGAAACACACGCACAAGAGCTCGGCAACACAAAGGAACGGAAATGCAGGCACTTCATTAAAGTGATGGACAAAAACAGTGTTTACATGTCAAAGGAAGTGCTTTGGATTAAAATGTATCGAAAAACATTTGAACATTAAAGGATGACCTAGAATCGCTACATGTGATTCTTAGGATGTGAAAAGTAGGATTGAGGTGTGGGGTATTTTATTTAATGGAAAAAAGGGCTCTTCGTCAGGTTTGCGGTTTTCAGGCAGACTTTCGAACCACCCAGGTACGCTGATGTTAAACATAACAGGAGGCTGACGCCTATCCAAAGGAACTCGGGACACAAGGCAGGAGACACTGTAGATGGCGTGCCAACCCATCGCAGTGTACAATCGCACACATACTCGCACACTACGGACAATTTAGAAACTCCAGTCAGCCGACAATGCACGTCTTTGAACTGGGGGAGGAAACCGGAGTACCCTGAGGAAAACCCTGAAGCATGAGGAGACCATTCGATCTCCATGCACACAGGGCAAAGGTGGGAATTGAAATCTTACCGTTCTTGAGCGTCGCTTGTTACTACATGAATTCAGGGTATTTGCACCAGTGAATTGGTTTGCTCGTTCTGACGCCTGTTCTTTATTTATGACATACATATGACATACACTATATGGCCAAAAGTTTGGGGACGCCTGACCGTGACCCCCTCATATTGCCACAAAGTTGGAACCAAAGAATTGTCTAGAATGTAACATTAAGATCTTCCTTTGTTGGAACTAAGGGGTCAAAACCTGTTCCAGCATGACAGCTCCTGTGCACAAAGTGAGGTTTATAAAGATATGCCGTGTCCATCGGTTCTCTACTGCAGAATCTCGGCGGACGCAGTAGGTCATCCGGGGCTTTCTCGCCTACTGTTTCATGAACACTGAGAATTCGGACATACTACTCCATTGGCGTATTGCATTTCATCTACTGTATAGTACGGTAGTAGGGATATATGGACCCAGCTATGGTTTGCCAAGGTTGGTGGGGAAGAACTCGTGTGGCATGCACAGAACCCTGACCTCAACATCTCTGAACATCTGTGTGATGAACTGGAACGCAGAGTGCACCCCAGGCCTCCTCACCCAACATCACTGCCTGACCTCACTAATGCTCTTATAGCTGAATGGGCAAAAATCCCCATAGCCACACTCCAAAATCTACTTTAAAACCTTTTCAGAAGACTGGAGTTTATCATACTAGCAAACGGGAACAGAATCTAGAATGTGTTGTTCAACATGCACATATAGAAACATGAGGTCACGAGCCCCAAATCCCTCTGAGTAGGATTGATGGCATACTCCCTGTCAATCACAGGGACTCTAGCCAATCGTGTGTCTGTGAGTTCATGAGTGTGGAAGAGGGCAGATAGCGCTTTCCTGTGATGCAGCATGAGGTTGGCTGGCTTCATGTGTCTCAAAGGAAGCATGTGATAGCCTTCACCCTTCCCCCTTCCCAGCTGGTAGCTGTCGTTTGATTGGCAGCTGATCAAAATTGAGGAGAGAAATGGGAGAAACACTGTATAATGTTACTTTTGCAAGAAGACAGTATAAGTAACAGGGTAAGACAGCAGGAAGACTGTAAGTGACAAGGCTATAGGTTTTATCTGAGCATCTGACAATTTAATTAGGAAATGATATCCAATGGCTAAATATAAACATGTTGAGATTTGTTTGCTTTTGGCTAGCAGTTTGGGTTACTTTTGGCTGATTTGGCAACCCTGATACTGACTAAACGTGATTGCAAGCGGTCTGTGGAGATACATTCGAGACCTACGTGGAAATCCAGTCCACTGTCAAATCCCTCGAGACACCACAGCACACATGTTTATGTGATCGTTTGTTTCCCACATTTATGTATTATCTGTAGTGACTGACGGCTAATGGACGTTATAATGAAGTAAAACAGACTCGGTGCTGTTTCCAGGTTCAAGCAAATCCATAGAAAACTCCCAGAAGTAATGTGAGGAGTCGTGGACACGTACACAATTCAGAAAGGAACAGGAGAAATCAAACATATAACTCTGTGCATTTAAATGATGAATGAAGGTATACGTTATGAACGTGTGAATGAGACTGTTCGGATGGACGTCCTCCTCTGAATTCATCCTCCTCCTGCAAGACTTCCTGACCTGATTTTTACATTTTACGGTAAAAACTCTGACTGAGCGTCCTCGGAATATTACTGTCTGTCTGGACTTATACTGCTGTGGCTAGCGCTCCCTTCCTTCCTCCCTTCCTTCCTCCCTTCCTTCCTCCCTTCCTCCCTTCCTTCCTCCCTTCCTCCCTTCCTTCCTCCCTTCCTTCCTCCCTTCCTTCCTTCCTTCCTGGATTTGTTCTCGCTATGCTTCATCTTGCTTCCTTCATCCAATTTATTTCCTTCTCTCTCTCTATGTTCCTGTCTGCTTCTCACTCCGTTCCTTTCTTTCTTTCTCCATGTAGTCCGTCCCTTTTCTGTCCCTCCTTCCTTCATTTCTTTTCTCTGTTCTTCTCGTTTCTTCCTTCGTCAGCTTTGTCTCCTTTTCCCAATTTCCTTCCTTCCTTTCTTTCCATTCTGTTTTCTTCAATCTTTTCTTTCTTCCTTCCATCCTTCATAGATTCTTTTTCTTTCTTTCTTTCTTTCTTTCTTTCTTTCTTTCTTTCTTCCGTCCTTCCTTTCTGTATTTGTTCTCTCTATCCTTCATCTTGCTCCCTTCATCTGATTTATTTCCTTCCTTCTGCTCACTTCCACACCTCTTCTTGTTTCTCTCTCTCTCTCTCTCTCTCTCTCTCTCTCTCTCTCTCTATTGTCCTGTCTGTGTCTAACTCCATTCCATACTTTCTTTCTTTCTTTCTTTCTTTCTTTCTTTCTCCATGTAGTCTTTTCCTTCCTTCCTGCCTTCATTTGTTTTCTCTGTTCTTCACTTTTCTTCCTTCATCAGCTTTCTTTCCTTTTCCCAATCTCCTTCCTTCCTTTCCTTCTTTCCTTCCATTCTGCTTCCTTCCTTCTATACTTCATAGATTCTTTCTTTCTTTCTTTCTTTCTTTCTTTCAACATCTAGTCTATTTCTTTTCCTTCCTTCCTCCCCTCCTTCCTTCCTTCATATATTTCTTCTCTCTATTCTTCATCTTACTTTCTTCATCTTTCATCTTTCTTTCAGCCTTATTTCCTTCCTTCTGCTCACTCCCTCTTCTTTTCTCTCACTTTTCTTGTCGGCCTCTCACTCTGTCCCATATTTCCCATTTCTTTCTTTCTTTCTTTCTTTCTTTCTTTCTTTCGTGTGAAATGGGAAAGAAAACCCTTTCTATGTTGTTCATAAATTCTCTTTGAGAATCACTGAATCACGGTGATAAATATCACGGTGAACAAAATATGTTTTCGCCGTTAACCCCGTAGCTGTAATTTCCAGTAAAAATCTGTGCTCTGTGCATGTTCATACCGGAAAGATACCGGAAAGTAATGTCTGACCTTTTCACATTTCAGACTGGCGTGTGTGTGTGTGTGTGTGTGTGTGTGTGTGTGTGTGTGTGTGCTCCACCAGTCACTAGCCAACAGAGGTGAAGGTCATCTCATTAGCTCATCTCAGTCTCACACAGCGAGAGAAGGAAAGCGGGACAGAGCGAGTGAGGATGAGAAAAACACGGGAAAGAGGACTAAAGGAATACTCAAACAGTTTTCAGCTTCGTCTCGATGTATTTATCTGTTCTGTAGCATGTGTGTGATTACCACAACAAAGACAGTTCATATGTTTCCCTAGTCAGACTCGGAAGTCTCCGGGTAGTTACATGTTACAAATAAATATTTATGCAAACCTTTTTTTTTTTTTTTTTTTTCTTCTTCAAATTACAAAAAAAAAACATTTGTAAAATTAAACATGACGCTGTATAATTTGGGACCCAAGAATTAGTGGTATTATATGACCTGCATAATCATTTGAGAGTAGATTTAAAAACATTCATGACTTCCTGTCATGTCTGTTATCATCATAAGTCTTAAAGTGTTACGAGTACAGATTAAAAATGATATTATATGGTCGTGTGATATGCAAATAAATAAATAAATAAATAAACAAATAAATAAATAAAACATAACAGAGCGGGCTGTTACAGGAAAATAATTAATAACAGGTGTAGTGGCTTGATGTGAAGCAGAGTTACTGTTTCTACCCTACAGTTGATTATTTTTACAATAATAACACACTTCAAACTGTTTTATTCATCTTCTATCAAAGTAATTTGATTTCTGATTTGATTTCAACCAACAAACGATCAATTTTTTGTTTATTAAAGAATGACATTATTTTTTTTCCAGTTACAGTTAATGTTCCTGTTTAGCAGCTGTAAACATCTGTCGTTCCCTCATCAGCATCTCTTTTTTCTCTGTCTATAAAGTGCAAAATGTTACGTCCTGTCTCCTGAATACTTTCCCCACGGTGGAAAATGAAGGAAGGAATTTTACCTTAAAAATCGCTGATACTGGAGACTCCTTCCATGAATGTTAAACATCTCCTGTGATAAAGAATCACCATATCGATGATTAGAGCTTTTTTTTGTTTTGTTTTGTTAAACAACAACAGATTTCGGGGGGTATGGTGGCTTAGCATGTTGCTAACGTTGCACCTCCGGGGTTAGGGCTTCGAGTCCCACCCTGTTTGTGCAGAGATTGCATGTTCTCCCTATGCCTCGGGGTTTCTATGCCCTATACTCCAGTTTCTTTCCCCAAGCCAAAGACATGCGTTGTAGGCTGTAGGCATTTCCAAATTGTCTGTAGTGTGTGAATGGGTGTGCAGTTGTGCCCTGCGATGGGTTGGCACCCTGTCCAGGGTGTCCCCCGCCTTGTGCCTTGGGTTACCAAGCTCCCCCCCAACACTGTGTAGGATAAACAGTACAGAAAATGGATGGAACAATGCATATCTTGACAATTTTTTTATTGTTAGACTTCATATATGTGCAGCGCTGCCATATATGTCCCTGTGTAAGTTGTTACTGTAGAAACATATGTTAGACCGTCCCTCCAGTAGAAGGGAACCTTTAACACAGATTTTCTACAGATTTGGGTTTGGCGCATTCAGTCAAAACTCCCTTTGGACGTGCGTCAAACATGAATACAGCTAAAACGTCTCATTTACCAACAAACATCACAGTGAAAGACCGTACAAAACAATTTCGTTCAATTGCAATTTCACCAATTCGAGTAGTTTTCCACAAAAAAACACCCAAACGTTTAGCAAAATCAAGCATTTTTGTCGGCAACAATCCCAAAAGCACTCGGCGAAATCCTGTATGGGCTGATTACAACGTGTCGAAGGTTCAACAGCACTGTGGTTTAAAACCTTGACAATGCTAATCACACATAAGCTACAAACACTAAAGTATTTCTTCAAACCCTGGATGTCTTCCAGACTCGATTCCTGGAAGAGCTCCTCACTGCAGAGTTCTGCTTTCTACCCCGTTTACCACACCTGATTGAACTCATTATCTAATTCCCAAGGCCTTCATGAGCTGACGTTGGTGTGTTAGAAGAAGTAAACACAAAGCTCTGTAGGGTTGTGGTCCTCCAGGACCTGACTTTGACAGCCCCGAGTAAAGGTTTGTGGAAAGACTAACAAACCTCAAGGAATATTTTAAAATGATATACCACTGAGATTGCAGTGTAATTTCAAGGGCTGTAAAGATTCCTTGATTATTAATTGAGAATTTACAGCATGTATCATGTAGAAGTGGTATGGCTTTGGTGACGGGATTTGTCCAGGCATCTCTGTATTGGTAGTCTAATACACACTGCACGTTTATTCGTTCTTAGGGGTTGCACGGCTGTTAATTTTTAGTAGATGTCCAACCGTCTTTTGCATAGTTGAAGCAAAAGCTGATTCAGGGGCTTCTGAGTGCATCAGGAAAACCGTTCACGTTATCATCAGGAGATTGCAAGTTTGAATCCAGATGATGCTATAGCCATCCATGGCTAGGAGCCAAGGGAGCAAAATGCTCTGTTTTCTGTGTGAGAGGGATATACTCTCTATACTCTCTCTCTCTGTTCCTTCAATCGCAGTGACTCTAACCAATCATGGGCAACTTTGATCTCAAATACGTATTTTCAGGCAGAAATGTCCCATGGATTATATCTCGTACCTGTGCACACTGTTTCAGTAATCGCATGGTCTGCTAACGAAACTTATAAACGAATGAAAATTAAGACGACGGATGGATGCTATGAAAAGCAGCTGTTTTCATGTCTGCTGTTATAGCGTCGTCTTCATCTATTCTTCATCCAGTTCTACCCTTCAGCATGATTTTCAAACAGACTCGCAGTAATTACATATTTTCCAGCTAAGGCAGTGACGCAGTAGATTAGGTGCTCCTTTGTTGCTGTCTGGGATGCCTCGAGATGCTTTCATGCTCACAACAGGGATACGGCCATATGCGTCCTAGGCCACCTCCGATTGTGGTGGTTGGATCACAGTGCATCTTCGAGACACATTTGACCCAGTTCACATCTGTACTTAGCGCTGAACATTCGTGATCCGATCCCCCAGGATGCATGTTTCTGACGGGTGTGAATGGGGCCTTACTTGTTAAACTTGCTATACCAATATCCGATATCCTGTGATGCTAGTTGACGTAAGCTTAGTGCATGTCGTCATGCCAATGAAATTACGTATTTCACAAGTAATTATCGCAATCAAAGCAAAGCAGACTGCAAACTGTGGTCTGTGGAAATCTCAAGAGGAGGAACTACAGCATTTGTTTACAGTACAAGTAGCCTGATAAAACATACTATGGTGATTAAACAGTATCTTTGATAGAGAGAGTGACAGCCAACGTGGGTGAGCCTGATCATCGTACGGAAGGGTTGCCTGTCGTCCTGTCTATTACAGACTCTCTGAGGCAGCAGTGTGGCTTTTCAGGTGCATCTGTTTCATAGTCAGGTTCCCAGGCCACTCTGACTGTCTGCCTTCATTCCTGGCCTTTCATCTATTGCAGTTGGTGTAAATGGTCTCGCTGGTGATATCTCCACCAGTGTTTTCTCCGGCCGGGGTCAGGAAGTCATCTACGTACAGCCTCATTTCTCTCAGTCATCTCAGGAAATCTCCTCAAGGCTATCAAGCATTGTTCGCCTCATTGTGTGGATCCCCCTGGTGTGTGACCCATCTGAATGAAGAAGTCATGTCAGCTGTCTGGCTGTGTGGATGATACATGACAGAGATGCTGGATTCCAAGCGTGATCTTCTCAGATGGGCTGAGAACTTGGACGAGGTGTGTCGTGATGTTCCTTGTAGCAGTTTCAAGTTTGACAGGTGTATCGTCCATGAACATGAGTGTACTATCTCACTCCATATCTGTTTAGTACACCAATTGGATTTAAACCAAAAGTGAATGTGGAAGAATTTTCTTTCTTTCTTTCTTGCTTCCTTTCTTTCCTGTTTTTCACCCTCTTTCTCTTTGCTTTAGTGTTTCATAGTTCTCACTGTTTCTCAGATTTATTTCCTTACTAATTTCCTTCCTTTCTGCCCACTTCCAAATTTCTGTGTTATACTGTTTGCATCTTCCCTACTTCCTTTTTTTCTTCCTTCCTGTTAAGTTTACCAGTATGCTTGTCGGAACAAAAAATGGAGGTAGAAATGCCTGCAATGAAAGCATAATGTCTGGCTTCTGACAGTTCCTGAACCTCAGCTACATTGCTCGAATTCATAATTGGTCTTAACTACAGATTATGGTCGGACTCGTTTTTGCCTGCCCTTCATATTTTCTAATGAATTTAGTTGGGTCTGTTTAGCAAAATACAAACAATCTAGTATAGACATTTAAACCACTGTGATATGAAGTGCATCATGCAGTATGCACATTCATGTTTTTGAACATTGTCCTTCGAGCTTCTGACCACTCACTCGCATGCCCTTGAAAGTAATAACCTCTTTTGTTGTGGGATACCAGTTATAATGCCAGTGTTGCTTGGGATACCAGGTCTAATACCAGTGTCGCTTGGGATACCAGGTCTAATACCAGTGTCTCTTGGGATACCAGGTCTAATACCAGTGTCGCTTGGGATACTAGGTCTATTGCCAGTGTCACTTGGGATACCAGGTCTAATACCAGTGTCGCTTGGGATACCAGGTCTAATACCAGTGTCGCTTGGGATACCAGGTCTAATACCAATGTTGCTTGGGATACCAGGTCTAATACCAGTATTGCTTGGGATTCCAGCTCTAATACTAGTGTTTCTTGGGATACTAGTCTCAATACCAGTGTCGATAGAGATACCAGTCCCGATACCATTGTTGCTTGGGATACCAGTCCAAATACCAGTGACATGTGGGATACCAGTTCTAATACCAGGGTCGCTTGGGATACCAGGTCTGATACCAGTGTCGCTTGGGATACCAGGTCTAATACCAATGTTGCTTGGGATACCAGTTCTAATACCAGGGTCGCTTGGGATACCAGTTCTGCTGCACACCTCGAGTCTCAAGCAGATGACCTGTGATCCTTTCTGGCAAACAAAAAACAAGCAGTGCACCTCCTATTTGTGCCTGTAATTATATCTATATAGAGCACATTATTTGTTCATTCTGAATAATATCTTCATATTCAGTTACATCCCTAGTGTGCAGTTTGGTATGTCTTCCCATTGTACTCTCGTCTATAGGCCTTAGTTGTGGCTTTCACACTGAGCACACCTGGATTCTTTTACGGCCAATAAAACGAGTTGTTAAGCTCATACCCAGCAATCAGTAGTAAAGGAAATGCTGCCAGTGTTTTCAGAGAACAGTAACTCCTTCACCGCATGATTTTTATCTTCGCTTCGCTGTATCATTTTATGCTGTAATCCTACATTTTGCACAGTATTATATGACGGAACGTCTTTTGCTGTCATTTGCATGATTGTTCTGTCAAGCCTCTTTGGGGCATTTGGTGTCCAATGAGTGGTTTTGTCAGAAACGTGGTGGAGAATTTGTCACTGTCGTAGCCATAAGGTGTTCTTTGGCTTGAACCCTGTTCACAATTTGACCGATAGAAAATGCTGACTATCAATCATTGAGCTAAAATTTTGGTGGAATAAGTGCAAATAATTTTTCTTTCTTTTTGAGTGCTGTGCATCTCATAATTAAATGAAAATGCATGCCTGTTTTCACAGATGGGGCTGCACACATCAGTGGCAACCTGACTCAGTCACATGACAGATACAGATTAAATACCTAGACCCATGATCAGTCAAAAATATTTGCATTACCAATGCATTTTAAGGATTATGCTGAACATTTATGTCGTTTCCAAACTAAACAAGTCACGAATAATTTGTCAAAGTACCATGCGATCTCTGCAGGCTTTCACTTCTGATATATGATGTGAACGAGGTGACAGAATGCAGATGGAATGCATTTGTATAGTGTAAATATCTACCATTCTCTAATTGCAAATGTCTCTAGATTTGTTAGGTCTTGAGATTTGCAAATGCTGCCACTTATTTAAATGAGAAAAGCAGAAACTGTGGTCTTGAACACTCTATGATCACCCGCTTCATTAGCACCTCCTAGTGATATTTGTTGCCTAAAATAGCGCCCCATTTATAAATATGGTTTTCCTAAAGAGTGACATTATTGGTGCTTTATCAGCATGATTTCAGCAGATACTCATAATGTCATGGAATGTTAATGGTAAATGGTCTGCACTTAATATAGTGCTTTTTAACCTTAGCGGTTCTATAAAGCGCTTTACAGTGTTCACCCATTCACACACACATACACACTCACACCAATGGCAGCAGACCAGACATGTGAGGTGCTAGCCTGGCATCGGGAGCAACGTGGGGTTCAGTATTTTGCCCAAGGTCACTTGGGCATATGGGCCGACAATCGAACCGCCAACCCTACGATTATTGGACAACCCACATTACCACCTGAGCCCCAGTCGCCCCAGCTGATGTTAATATCAGCTGATATTATAGACCAACCAGAAAACATGCTGTGCTCCAGCATCTTAACGGTGTATAATCTTTAAATCTTGCACAGTATTGTCGCGCTTGGCTCAGACTTTTAAAAAACCATCCGTTTAATAAACCGTCATCCATGGGCTCATCACCAAGTCCATAAATCCAACAGTAACGTCAGGAGAAAAAGTTACTGCCATACTGACACACACACACACACACACACACACACACACACACACACACACACACACACAGGTATCCAGTCTTTGTCTTTCTTTCATATATGCACATGATGAGAACTTGTTTCTTCACTGAACGATTAGAGAAATGACACAAACACCAAGAAATACATTAAGTAAGAAGTCAAAAGTCAGTCATGGGGCTCTCAAAAATGCTAGCTTGTATCCCAAGTACATTATCTGTAAATGATGCTGTGCCATCCAACTCTCTGCAAAAATCCACCCAAATATTCATCCATAGAGGAAAAAATAATAGAATCTTTGTTGTCTTAATATCCAGTAGGTTGTATCTCTTGTTCTAACACTTAACCCTCAGTGAAATATGGGACGCAGGTGGAATATTTTCCTACACTGCACAATTACAGTGCTTCCTCACATAGCATTGTTCTTCTTAATTCACTACACCAGCTTGGTAAACAAATTAATCTCGCTGGTGCATCTGAATGGTGATGAAGAGCAGCGGAAAGCACAATGCATCACGCAAATGAGTATTGGCTGTCAGCATTAGGAAATGGAGAATGTGTTTGAATATTCATCCTAAAAGGCACTACGGTTAGAGCGAGTTTCTTTTTCAAAGGCGCTTTACAGCAAATCGAAGCTGTTCACAAAACCATTTTCCTGATCTGTTGCTGTAAATAATCAACGTGACAGCATTTATAATATCGACGCGCAGTAGTCACTACGGATTCAGGGGTTTCACAATATCAACATCTTTGACTTTAATTCCGATATCAAGTGTGGTCCTTTTAATAAGATATCGTCTCCATAGTAATGACTAATACACTGGGACATGTATGGGGGACAATCTACGTAATATATGCTTAGTAATTAAAAGGTGTTATTTAGCAAAGAATACATGTGATGATACTGTATGGTGAATAGGGATGGGTGGTATGTTATCGTTTGCGATATACCGGTAGACATTCCCCCCACAATAAGAATTAGTCTTCCCGCGATAATAACGTTAAAGCCTAGTTGATGATGTAGTTCTGTGTGCGACGGTCTGCGTCGGGTTCGCGGTTCACGTGCAGGGCGAAACAGGTACGGCGGAAGGCGGACGTGAAGCCGAGGAGGAGTTTATCGCTACACAAGGAGCTACGTCTACAATCTGGAACTGGTTTCTGAGGACCTCAAGACTGCATCCAGCGGTCACTTGTAGTCAAAAACAGTGGTGAACGGTACTGTATTTATATCGTCACTGATAGCGGTATCGCAATAAATACCTGAAAATATCGTGATCTAGTTTTAAGTCCATATCACCCATCCCTAATGGTGCAGTTTTCCATAAGGAGACGTTTTGTTTAATATTTATGGAAGGAGTCTCCAGTGTCAGAGCCAGTACATTTTCTGCCGTGGAAGTCTTCAGGACAGAGCGTTTTTTTTCTTATTTATCGTAATCATTGCCACATTACTGTAGTATAAGAGGAATAAAACACTTTGGGCTGTGCTGTTATTAGAAAATATGACACTTCAGGGTGGTAACTGCTATTGTTAATGATTTTCCTATAAGTAACATATAGGCAATTTGTTTCTTCCCTTTGGTCCTTAGTTAACACACCGAAGTCATGGAACAGCCAGAATTCACTTGTTAAATAAATAAATAAAGTCATTTTAATCATAACCTCGTTCATTACGTCACAGTGCATCCGGAAAGTATTCACAGCGCTTCACTTTTCTCATGTACGTCTGCTTTTTTTTCTTTTTCTTTTTAACAAATTTGCAAAGATTTCAAGCAAACGTCCTTCACGTTGTCATTACGGGGTATTGTTTTGTAGAATTCTGAGGAGAATAATGAATCCGTTTTGGAATAAGGCCGTAACGTGACAAAATGTGGGAGAAGTGAAGCGCTGCGGATACCTTCCGGATGCACGGTATGTTCTGATGCATATCAGGACTCTATCAGGAATTCTGCGCATTCTCATGAATTCCATGTATTCTTCCTAAAAAAAAGCACAAAATCATAGCATGGGCGTCATCACGGTTATAGATATAGCCCCATACTGTACGACCCCAAGCTGCACCATTGTAAAACTAAAAATAGCACCTCTCAAGCAGTGAGACGAGACACGGGGAGGCGGGAGATATATGCGTTCTGTACGCGGTGCGCATGTTCCATTAAATAGCGTTCATCTATAAATCGAGGTTATTATGTTGAGTGTGTTTAAAATAAATCAGTTTCGAACGGCAACATTTTATGACGCATGTTTAAAATGATGTCCCTAAAACTGAAACCATTTATTTCTGATGACTGTAATGAATACAGGCTTTTATAAATCACTACACAGGAAAAAAAACAAACAAAACAAAACAGTTTGACATGAACTAGAAATGTTAGACCTCCTATTGACCAAGCTACGGAATTCTCAAATCTGATTGGTCAAAATATGTTGATTCACTTTCTATAACAGCAACTTTGATAACAGCACCAGCTACAATGTTTATATTAAAGCGCTCATTCTAATATCTTATCATTTCTATAATCCTACTTAAACAGGGACTTGGGAGCGGAATAAAGCGTAAAACATTGTAAATGTTATGGTGAAATGTTCCGTGATCAGAGGTTTATGTTTCAGTAATGAGTCTCCAGTGTCAATACTTACATAACACCAAGACGTAAAGTTGTGAGTTGAAGTAATCCGTCACAGGGAAGTCTTCAGGATGGAGGACAAGCTGCATTTTATTTGTCTCGTTAGCTTTTTTTTTTGAGGCTTTTGAGGTAACTCAAACGCATGGTAACTGTTAAGAGTTGTTATGATGTAAGTAATAACAGGAACTAAGTCACTATAAATGGAGAAAAATTGATGGTGTCATTCTTTAAATAAAATAAAATGAAATGTATCATTGGAAAATTTGATGAGGTTTAAGAGGCATAAAACACTTTGTACACGCTTTATAGGAAAATAATGAACTTTGGGGTTTGAACGGAAGCCGTTACGTTCATGCGCTTATCCGGGAATCTACCACGGTACAAGTCGCTAGAGTTTACACAGAATGTGTAAAAACAGAATGTGTAATGTTTGGCGGAAAACCAAAAAAACACTGAGTGAGCGACAGTTCTGTGGGTGGGAACATTTCGGGTTTCACCTCAAGGTTTGATGTGCTGTGCACGCTGTCCTGAGACGCTTTTCTGCTCGCCGCAGTCCTAACGAGTGCCAATTTAAGTTACTATAGACTTCCTGTAAGCTCAGACTAGTCTGGTCATTCTCCTCTGATCTCTTTCATCCTGCAGATGCTCCACTCACAGATGTTTTTAGTTTTCTGCACATTCCGTCTAAACTCTACAGACTGTTGTGTGTGAAAATCCAAGGAGATCAACGGTTTCTGAAATCCTCAAGCCGGCCCATCTGGCACCAACAACCGTGCCACAGTTAAAGTCACAGAGATCACACTTTTCCCCCCATTCTGATGTTTGATGTGAACATTAACTGAAGTTCTTGACCTGTATCTGCATGATTGTGTGCGTTGTCCTGCTGCCACATGTATATATACTCACTATACGAATGGCTTTATGAGCGACAGTCAAAGGTACATGCGTCACAGAGTTGTGATCACTCGATCATGGTTAAATTATTATTGTATATCTGTTATTCTTATATTTGCGGCAGAGAGAGAGAGAGAGAGAGAGAGAGAGAGAGAACGGTATATGAGATGAATTGGAGTGAAAATGGCTTCCATCCAACTACCCTGTTTTCCTGCATCCTCTCTAATGCATCATAAACTGCTTTAGTCCGAACCGCTGCCAGTTTTTAACATATGACATTTTATTATGTGAATAAATCAGAGATGTTAAACAGATGTGAACGGTCCTGCTTTGACCTCATTAGTTAATTATGATGCTGTTGGATTATTGATTTGGCCCAAAGAGTGTAGACAGAATGAAACACACGACAGCAGGGGTGTGATGATATATCTGTATGATTATATACCATGATAAGAAGATGAGGAATTCATTTATTGTTGTTTACAAATGATACAGTGCGCGCCGCTGATATTGGCACCCTTGGTAAATATGAGCAAAGAAGGCTGTGAAAAATTGTCTTATTGTTTAACCTTCTGATCTTTTGTTAAAATTTTATTATTTTTTTAAAAATCACTAAAATACACTTAAATATTTTTTTGTACACCTGGGTGACCAGGAACAGGAAATTGTTCAACCATGACTTCCTGTTTCACAAGGGTATAAATATGATGTAACACAGTCCAAATTCACTTAGTCAGTCGTAACAATGGGTAAGAGCGAGGAATATAGCTGTGATGTGCGGCAAAAGGTTGTTGAGCTTCACACAATGGGAAGTGTCTATAAGAAAATAGCACAAGCATTGAAAACGCCCATTTCCACCATCAGGGCAATAATTAAGACGTTCCAGTCAACTGGAAATGTTATGAATCGACCTGGGATTGGACGTGTGTCTATATCGTCTCGACGCACTGTGAAGAGGACGGTCCGAGTGGATAAAACATCTCCAAGGATCACAGCTGGAGAACTGCAGAAGTTAGTCGCGTCTTGGGGTCAGAAAGTCTCCAACACTACAATCCGAAGACACCGACATCACCACGAGCTGTTTGGAAGGGTTTGAAGAAAAAAGCCTCTACTCTCATCCACACACAAACGCGAGCGTCTTCAGTTTGCCGACACTACTGGAACTTACTGGGTGGATATGAGTCAGGTGGTAGAGCGGGTTGTCCACTAATAATAGAGTTGGTTCGATTCCCAGCCCACATGACTCCACATGCCGAAGTGTCCTTGGGCAAGAACCCCAAATTGCTCCCGATGGCAAGTTAGCACCGTGCATGTCAGCTCTGCTACCATTGCTGTGTGAGTGTGTGTGAATGGATGAATGAGACACAGTGCAAAGCGATTTGGAACCGCTAAGGTTAAAAAATCGCTATATAAGTGCAGACCATTTACCAACTTCAAGTGGGATCGGGTTCTGCGGTCAGATGATACCAGAATAGAGCTTTTTGGTAATAAACACAGAGGTGGTTTTGGCACACAGAGAGGTAGCCGTATGGAAAAGTACCTCATGGTCACGGTTAAATATGGAGGTGGATCTTTAATGTTTTGGGCTGTTTTTCTGACAGAGGACCTGGACATTTTGTTAGGATACATGGCATCATGGACTCCATCAAATATCAACAGATATTAAATGAAAACCTGACTGCCTCTGACAGAAAGCTTCAAACGGGCCGTGGTTGGATCTTCCAGCAGGACAACGATCCAAAACATACATCAGAATCAACACAGAAATGGTTTACTGACCACAAAATCAAGGTCCTGCCAGACGTGATCGAGAACTTGCAGATGCCTTGGTGGAAGAGTGAGGGAACATCTCACAGCAAGACCTGACCAATCTGGTGCAGTCCATGAGGACGAGATGCACTGGAATACTTAAAGCAGCTGGATAACACCAGATACTGACTGTTACTTTTAATATTGACACCCCCCCCCCCCCCCCCCCCCCCCGCTTTGTTCAGGGACTCATTATTCCATTTCTGGCTGAGTATATATTTAACAAAGATATTTTTGGCTAAACCTGTGTCTTGTTTGCAATTGTTTGATACATTATTTTAAGAGCAGAGTATTTTTGTGCATTTTTTTTTTTATTTATTTTTTTAACAAAAGACCAAAAGGTTAAACAATTTTTTTTCACAGCCTTCTTTGCTCATATTTACCAAGGGTGCCAATATTAGCGGAGGGCGCTGTACTCTTATGCGAATTCGTCATATTGTTCCAGCCATTGTATACTAATACATTTACGTCTTGGTGTGTTAGTGTGTATAAACAACTTTCCCAGACACAATCTGTTGTAAATTGACCTTGAAGTGACATCAGAGCGCTTGATCTCTGAAAACCTCCAGCACCGCTACGGGGAATCTGGAGTTGGAGAGTCTCTTTAATCAATATGTGAGAAATGAAAAAAAGGATGAACTGTGATTGAGACATTGCAGTGCAGGAGACAAATCGATAAAGAGGATTAAACTCACACAGCATTTAGATTTTTCACTAACAGTAGTTGATGCAATTCAGTAGCATTGTTGTATACGCATTTTTTTTATTTTTTTTTTATCAACTTTAATGATACCTCGTAAAGCAGCAATAAAAGCGTAGCATGTGCGCTTCTCAGAGACGGCAATCCCATAATGCTATTCAACAGACGTGAGCTCCATTTAAAAATACTCAGCCCTTTAGTGTGGAAAATAAGGAAATAGCAAACAAATGAATTCAGACATCTATGAGACAATTTTATTAGGTTATAAGAATCATTGTTGCCAAATTCAAATAATAATTCTGACTCTAACAAACTGTGATATAGGTATAAAATTAAGTAAAAAAAAAAACAAACTTAATTCTGGTCTAAAACTAGATATTTTTCCCTCCCATAATTCTATTCGATGTTCCTGACAGGTCTTCAGGCGATGTTGGCTCGTGTTCAAAAAAGCGTCAAGTAAAGGGCCTCGACGATTAGAGAAATATCCTGATGAGAAAGCTGCCTACTTTCGAAGTTTTCATAAGGTAAGAAATTGTACCGTACGTCTTGCTTTTGAGTTGTCTTTTTTTGCTCATTAATGAGGCACTTATTCATTTTTCCAAAGGAGTTCATGGTTTGGTACATAATACTGCTTATTATGCCATTAAGAAACATTTACATAAATGAAAATAGTCACAATATTAGTTTATTCTCGAGCATGTTCATGATTCATAGGTGATAAACATGCTGAGCACTTTAGAATAATGCTGCTGCCCTTTCTTATTTACCTGGTCAGCAGTAATTATGAAGATTATGAAGTGTTCAGGTCTATATGTCTGTCTCTATCTAGTTATCTATGCATCCCTGTACTGAACCATTCATCTCTCTATTCTTTCCAACAATCGATCTGTTTGTCCATCTGATATTTGTCCATCTATCTACTGAATCCCTCCGTCTATCAGTTCCTCCATCCATCCATCCGTGTCTGTCTGTCTGTCCATCCAAGTACCCATTCATCCAAACATTTGTCCATCCATCTGTCTATACACAGTACATCCATCCATCCATCCACCCGTCATCTATCCGTAATGCAGCCATCCTTTCATTCGTCCATTTATCTATCTGTCTATCCATCCTTCAGTCCATAAATCCATCCATCCATTCTCTGTAATGCAGCCTCCTGAACTATGTATCGCAGAGCTTTCCGAGCGAGTAAATACCACTGGTTCTTGGGTGAAACTTATATTTTAACGTTTGATCAGTAAAAGCTTTTTAATCAAGACTCTGAACAAAGTTTGGCCTTAAAATCACCTAAAATAGAGAAGGTGATAAATCGGTTGCATGATCCAACCGTAGTTAGTGGAAAAACAAGGACTTGGAAAACTAATGCAATAATAATTCACACTCGAGAGAAAAAAGAAGAAAAAATTGTAATGAATAAGACTCTGGTGAGACTTTCTAGCCTCTCCTGTGGGCCTGTAAGTTATAAATATGACATTTCCACACTGTAATTTTATTTTATTTTTCCTTCACCGTACTAGAATGGCTCCTCCTGGAGGCATTCTATCAAGCTGCAGGCTTTATAACTGGGAATTACCTCACTTTTATTGTTGAGGAAAATGAAGAGAATAATCAAGAAAAAGAAACAGGGAGTCTGATGCTTAATAAAAAGCAAGGTTGGAAGGGGAAAAATAGAAGTAATGTGCGGAATAGCAGATTCGACTCAGACGTAAGCAGCATCTTTGGGGCTGGGGTTTTGACATTTATCTTTTAAAAAAAAATAAATAAACATTGATTTCATTTTGTTTGATCAATTATAAAATAATTGGACTGCCAACAAGCACAAAATGTTACATACATACAACTAACCCCCTCCCCCCGTTGATGAAGACACGGGGGGGGGGGGGGGGGGCAACACAAATCATTTAACAGTCAGAATGAAAATTTGACGAGGGACCACTTCCTGGTGCGCTGGGATGCAAGAGGAGACGAATGCAGGGACGAACAAGAGAAGAGCGATTGCAGTTGTAATCAATAGAACATGACGGATCAGCAGTACACAATAGAGGAGGAAGGAAGTCCAGAACCATGCAGGATTCACAGTGTGTCAGCGAGATTAGACTACAAGCCCATGACAGATTCTCAATTGCTAGTAACAGTGATGTAGATGACAAAAGGGAAGTATTTTTCCTTCTTGAGTTATAATTAAACTGCAGAAACAGATCTGTAAGGGTGTTTTGTCACTGCAAAAGTTTGTTCAGAGATTTTGCCCAGTTGAGCTTTGAGGGATCATTTTTCAGCAATCATTTTTGAAAGGTCCAACTGAGAAAGTGCCTAATGAGACAGACACAGTTGCCTGAGGTGGTTTAACGACAAGCAAAACTCCGAGTGCAACAAAATGTCAAGGTAGAAACATGGTGGAGTTTGAGAGGGACAAGAAAACACATGCTCAGTGATGCTGCAAGACTTTGCAAACTCCTAGACCCAAGCAGAAAATGTTTAAACACTTTATACCTTTGTGCACTGCTGAGAATGCAGCTGTGAAGGAAACATATTCTGTAGAGAGAACATGTCAGATATAAGGCACATCAGCTTTATGAGATGATTTGTTTTCCACTTTATTTACTGTGTGGATTCTCTCTAGACTGTTCCATTTATATTCATCTGGTTTACAATGGCCTTGTACGTCTCGGTGTTGTCAAACTTTTCCTGTTTGAAAACGGTGTATATGTCTCAAATTTTGTCCTCGTGAGTAGTGTGATGACTCACACTGAGGAAACTGACATTGAGGAAACTCTGGCCAACCATCCATCCATCCATCCATCCATACACCTGTCCATCCATCCATCCATACACCTGTCCATCCATCCATCCATCCATACACCTGTCCATCCATCCATCCATCCATACACCTGTCCATCCATCCATCCATCCTTACACCTGTCCATCCATCCATCCATCCATACACCTGTCCATCCATCCATCCATCCATACACCTGTCCATCCATCCATCCATCCTTACACCTGTCCATCCATCCATCCATCCATCCTTACACCTGTCCATCCATCCATCCATCCATCCATACACCTGTCCATCCATCCATCCATCCTTACACCTGTCCATCCATAAATCCATCCTTACACCTGTCCATCCATCCATCCATCCATACACCTGTCCATCCATCCATCCATCCTTACACCTGTATATTCATCCATCCATCAATCCATCCATCCATCCATCTGTACAGCCATCCATCCATCCACCTGTCCATCCATCCATCCATCCTTACACCTGTACATTCATCCATCCATCAATCCATCCATCCATCCATCTGTACAGCCATCCATCCATCCATCCATCAATCCATCCATCTGTCCATCAATCCATCCACCTGTCCTTCTGTCCATCCACCCGTACATCAATCCATCCATCCATCCATCTGTACAGCCATCCATCCATACACCTGTCCATCCATCCATCCATTTATCCTTACACCTGTACATTCATCCATCCATCAATCCATCCATCCATCCATCTGTACAGCCATCCATCCATCCATCCATCCATCAATCCATCCATCTGTCCATCAATCCATCCACCTGTCCTTCTGTCCATCCACCCGTACATCAATCCATCCATCCATCCATCTGTACAGCCATCCATCCATCTATCCTTACACCTGTCCATCCATCCATCCATACACCTGTCCATCCATCCATCCATCTATCCTTACACCTGTCCATCCATCCATCCATCCATCTGTTCATCTGTCCATCCAACCATCCATCCATCCTTCCATCTGTCCATCCATCCATCCATCCATCCATCCACTTTTCATCCAGCCATCCACCTGTACATCCCAACCATCCACCCATCCATCCACCCACCTGTCCATCAATCCATCCTCCTGTCCATCCAGCCATCCACCTGTACATCCAGCCATCCATCCAACCATCCATCCATCCTTCTATCTGTCCATCCATCCATCCATCCATCCATCCATACTTCTACTTGTCCATCCATTCATCCATCCATCCATCCATCTACCTGTCTGGCCATCCATCCATCCATCCATCCATCCATCCAGTATCCTTATCTCACATTAAGTTGTAGTGTGAGTACTGTGTTCACTGTGTAAAACTTCCATCCATCTATGCATCCCTACATCCATACCCCCAATCCATCCATCTATCCATCCAAACAGTATCTAGGTCTCAAATCTTTTATTCATGAACACACATGAGTAGTGTGCTCACACTCAGAAACTCAGCCAGAGATCTGGCTAACCACCCATCTATCCATCCATCCATCCATCCATCCCTACCTCAGTCCATTCATCCATCCATCCATCCATCCATCCATCCATCCAAACAATATTTATGTCTCAAATCTTTCACTTGTAGCATGAGTAGTGTGTAGGAGACACAGCAAGAGATCTGTCCATCCACCCATCCATCCATCCATCCATCCATCTGTTTATGCACACATCTATCCCCACCTCCATCCACCCTTCAATTTTCCCATTATGGAACTGCGTGGTAATCCGTCATTTCCATTTAGCTTAAAACATAAGGGTTCAATTCAACCCTACAAAACATTTAGTTACTGGATAACCAAGTACATCAAGGATAATAAGAGTATAATGCATTGTACGCCCAAAAGTTTGTTGCGTAATGTAAATGTAATGCTATATATTGAATTAAGTTGAATTAACATTCACTTGGTATAACCAGTCCTGACTGCAATTAAACGGACATGGTGATTGATTGAGTTTGAGTTATCGCCCTCTGTTCTGGTCTGGCATTTGGATGCTACAAGAAGAATCAAGAGGTTTAGAAACTCATTTATTCCTCTGGCCATAAAAGCACTTTGCTCTCTATCAAAGTGATCGATGTGATGGCATTGGGGCTTGTGTGATATAGTGGCATCACTTGATAATGCAGTCAGACTTTCTTATTTTAGACACCGTCATGTTGTGTCTGTGATTCTGTTGTTTTTTTTTATATATTTTTTTTTTATAAACAAATACTAAATCACCAGTTTATTTAAAACAGGATCATTCTTTGGGCTTTTCTATTTAAATGTAAAAAGTGCACTGTGGTATTGTCGTCATAAAAAAAAACAAACAAAAAAAACCAGACATACCGTTATCCAGAACCTTTTTTTTTTTTTTTTTCAAGTTTATCTTTAAACATGCCATTTTTAAAACTGCAGTTGAATTTTATACGCAGTAATAAAAGGTTAGACGGTTATTGCAGTATGAAAATCTCATACCGGAACATGACATGTAAAGTATATATTATACTGTGTTATATTATAGATGTGCACATTCTCCGAAACTGTGATTTTTCTTTTGATTTGCCAGAGTGTGAGCTGTGCCGTCTGCTGTGAGTGTGACTAATATAAGCACACACACACGATTTTACACCCCCAAAGTCCCCAGTTGGCAGGAAATCCAACATCTGCTGTCAAAATGTTTCTGTAGAGCAGAGTTTGGGGGAAATGCAGCTGAACTTCTGTTTTTAGATATTTCGTTCTTTTTTTTTTTTTTTTTTTTTTTAGAGCGAGAGAGAGAGAGAGAAGTTGGAGATTTTATCACACTCAGAGTAAAGTGCATAGGGCTTTTTCGGTCCCTGAGGTAGTTGTTACACGGCATATGAAACAAAAACATTTATTATTTTCTACACTTTTATGCTGTAGCTGTCAGGTCTGAGGCAGCAGTGAAGTGACTCTTCTGTAAATACAACTCTTTTTACTTTAGCGTTTAATATATTTTCCTGACTGATGGACATGATTGTGATAATGTTTCTTAGTTTAATCAGGGATAAGATTAAAACCGCTGAGGGGTGACGTGAATAACATTTATTGTCCGAGTACGACGGCACCTGTTAAGGGGTGGGATATATCGGGCAGCAAGGGAACAGTCAGTCCATGTGTTGGAAGCAGGAAAATGGGCAAGCGTAAGGATCTGAGCGACTTTGACAAGGGACAAATCGTTATGGTTAGACGACTGGGTCAGAGCATGTGCAAAAGAGCAGGTCTCGTGCGTGTGCGTCGCTTACCTGGGGAAGAGATGGCACCGGAATGCATTATGGGAAGAAGGCAAGCCAGAGGAAACGGTGTGATGCTCTGGACAATGTTCTGCTGGGAAACCTTCAGCCCTGGCATTCATGTTGATGTTACTTTAACATGTAGCACCGATCTAAACATTGTTGCAGACCAAGTACACCCCATCATGCCAACGGTATTCCCTAATGGCAGTGGCCTCTTTCAGCTGTGGCTCAGGTGGTAGAACGGGTTGTACACTAATCGTAGGATTGGCGGTTCAATTTCCAGCCCACAAACGCCGAAGTCTCCTTGGGAAAGACTAGCAAGCTAGCACACTGCATGGCATCTCATTGGTGCAGCCATTGGTGTGTGTGTGTGTGTGAATGAGAAATAGTGTAAACCTTTTATTGTAGAACCGCTAAGGTTTTTTTAAAAAAATAAATAAATAAATAAATAAAAGCGCTATATAAGTGCAGACCAATTACCATTTACTATAATCCGCCCTGCCACACTGCAAAAATCGTTCAGGAATGGTTCGAAGAGTTGACTCGGCCTCCAAATTCCCCAGATCTCAATCCGATCGAGTATACGTTGGATGTGCTGGACAAACAAGTCCAATCCATGCTGGCTCCACCTCGCATCTTACAGGAGCTAAAGGATCTTCTGCGTAACGTCTTGGTGCCAGATACCCACATGTCTTGCCTTGATGGGTCAGAGCTACACAATATCGGGCGGGTGGTTTTAACGTTCTGGCTGATCAGTGTAAGTTTGCGTGCATTATCAAGATCGAACATCAGATAATATTAAAACATTTTATTCAGCGGATATTTTTTATTTTTTTTCTCCACAAATCCATTATTTAAACCTGTTTGAGAAATCCTCTATGAACACTGATTTTCTAAGATGGTTGTATATACTGTATATTTCCTTCAAGCGCTAACACAACAGAATATTTCTCCTCCCCACCGGCAGAGGTTCCCTTTTCCTGTATATTCCTGTACCATTTTCACAGCTTCCCGTTTGCTCACTGTATAAGCACTGCAATTCCCACTCGTCCACATTGCGAAGTCTTGCCTCCAGGCTCAGAGCCATATTTCTAGTCATCGTCTGTTTTGTATCTTGACCCTCGCCTTGTTTTTCAGCTGCTCTCTTGGATTTGCTGTTCGTGAGTCCGTTGTTTGCGTTTTGACCTTGAGCCTGATTAACAACTGTGAATCTGCATGGTGGTCTTGGTTATTGTTATTAAAACCTCCAGCACACAGGGCCTCGATCTTCTCCTTAGTCATCAGTGTTGCACTACAACAGTGTTATGTAAGGAATAAAACACGATGGGGGACGGTTTTATAGGAAGATAATCAACGACGGGTTTATCCGATCGCAGCCTAAAGTCCACAGTCGCATCGAGACATATACGTGAAATTTCCTTTCCATCGCGTCACACTGGATTAACGGTTAGAATATATAATGTGCCGCCGATTTACACAGCAGCGTTCTTGTATCTGCAGCAGACGAGCTGCACAGTCTTTCCAGTCGGTGCGAGCTTTTTTTCATCCACATATCATGATGTTTACCTTGTCGTTGTCTTTTGTTTCTTCTTTTATTCATTTCATTAATGAGTTTTGTCGTTTATTTGCGTAGATAACCGAGCTGCACAACATCAAGAACATTACCAGAATGCCTCGGGAGACAAAGAAACATGCTGTGACAATTATCTTCAGCGATGAGACGTCGAAGACATTCGCCTGTGATTCAGGTAAACGATCTCTCCATCCTCGCAAACGTATCGCGCATTACCGCTATAGTAAACAGACAGAGAGAGAGAGAGAGAGAGAGAGAGAGAGAGAGAGAGAGTGTATCTAAGGCACGAAAGCGCATTATTATGCACAGAAGGTAAACAAATCAAGTTTATCTAATAAGTAAGTCAGTGTAAAGCCAATTGAGCCGGTGTTTACAATATGAAAAAACAATAGTTGAATACATCAAAGCACATAATACACTAAACTACTTGATGCAGTAAAAGTCTAAATCAGCCGTCATGACATGACATGAATAAAATCAGCCTGGAAAGATTTTTATTTTATTTTTTTTCTCACTTGAACGGAAGAACATCTGATTTGAAAAAAAAAAAAATCGATTCGCTTCCAGTGACGACCAAACTCGCATCCACCTCCTCCAATTTCACATTACGGCAAGTTCAGCTCTCTCTTTATTTTTCCTTATTTGCTCTCCAATTTGGTCACCTGCCAGCTCCCTCCCACCAGCCAGCTTTCCACTATCATTTGATAGCTACCAACCAGGGAGGGTGAACGCTAAAACACGCTTCCTCCGAGACACACGAAGCCAGCCCGATACATACTTTCAAACTGCTCCTCCTGCTGCTCCACAGGGCAGCGTAACAGCAGGAACGTGCTATCTGCCCTCTTCCACGTACACGACAGCTCACAGATATCTGTGATTGGTTAAAGTCGTTGTGATTGACAGGGAGGAGAGCACACAGTAACAGGATCTTTCCTACCCAGAAAGCATGGCTAGTTTTTCTCTCCTGGACTTATATTGAAAGTTTATTTCAATCAGGGGTTCTTGAACTTTTCGTAGCTAGGAACTCCTTGAACTGTAAAATAAATTCCATGGACATTTAAGTGTGTACAGCAATATTTTCTCTCTTTATTTAGAGCCATAGAACTTTTTATTCCTGAACTTTCCATCAAGAGAATGCATTAGGTCTGAGTCGACGTCATTTATAGGTCTGCTAGTTTTTGAGTTATTAAGGTTCGGATTAAACCTGTTCAGTTCAGATGATAAGTCAATAATAAGTATGATAACTTGTATGTATACTTATGTGTTGTGTTTTCAACCACTAACCAAATTTCCATCACGGACCCCTCGGATGTGCTTCAGAGATCCCTTGGAGCCCCCGAGCTAATAGAAATAGCCAAGCAGTGGCCAGAGTCGCTCAAACTGCTTATTATTACCATTTTGCTATGGCAAAAACCTTTTCCGGGCTCCTCAAACAGTAAACTAGCTGGCTGGCTAAGCGTAGCCGTCCGTTGAACTTTTTCACCAGAAACGCGACACCAAGATCACGTCTGATTTGTCCAAAATCCAGTGTGAGTGATGAAGTATTTCATTATGAAATGTTTTAATACACATGATCGTTATCATTCCACTAAAGGAAGTAGGGTGAAAAAAAGCAATAGATGAGAGAAAGCTTTCAGAAGCCTGGAGAAGAACGTCTTACGCCCCTCGTCTAAATACACATGTCCCTTTTTCCCCGTGTCATTCCACTTTATTACACCTAACTTCATTTATGGACTTTAATGTTGTGAATTCTTGAGTTAATACTGATGTCTGGTGAAAATTTCACGTGAACAGCCTCATAGGAAATATATTTACTGCAAAAAACCCTTGGCGCGTCCCGATACTTATTCCCCCCCGCTGTATTTCAATAGTAAAATGAAGGTTATTCATTGGTGAATAGATGCATCCATTCACCTTAAAGCATATTATTCAGTAATGCGTATCATTTATTCGGGGAAACAACTGGAAAAAGGATGCAGACATGAGTGAGGAATGTACAGTTCAGTACGTCCGGACCCGCCGACAGATCCTGCGCAGTTTAAAAAGGTTCAAACAAAAGTGCTTAGCTTAGATCAAGGCTAATTAAAGACAATATAAAAACTCGTACAGAGGAACACAAAAGTCAGGTCTCGGTACACATTGTACAAAGACTTGCCAGTGAATACACTCGCTAGACCTACCTGATAAACTAGCGTATATACAGTACAGGAGCAAGGGAAGTCGAATGATAGTATTGATTTACCGCGTTGTATGTAACACACCGTCGTTTTAATAACTGCTGTAATGAGCAGTGCGTTCGGAAGTGCCGTTAGACTTTATAAGATTAATGTGTTCGTAGATTAAATTCTGAAATCCTCCGATGTTCATTGTGCAATTCATTTTCCACCAGATAAAAACTTTAATTACCAGGAACCATGCGGTACTGCTCATCTTTCAGTAATCTGTACGTGG
This sequence comes from Ictalurus punctatus, assembly GCF_001660625.3. Classification (NCBI taxonomy): domain Eukaryota; kingdom Metazoa; phylum Chordata; class Actinopteri; order Siluriformes; family Ictaluridae; genus Ictalurus; species Ictalurus punctatus. Next base: position 3,487,757 of record NC_030438.2, on the reverse strand, counting down.
TCGTGAAATCTATTACTATTTATTGCGTTCTCTTTTATCCGATTATGCTCATTGTGTTTACACTTTAATCTCTGCTTGATTGTTACTCTTGTATCTGTATATCATTCCTGCACTGTGCTATCCAACTCCTAGACCAATACAGAATCAATCCAAAGTGTTCCCCCTGGAGCTCCTTAGGGGTGTATGGTAGACCATTTGAATCTACTAGTGCTGTTGCACCGTTGTACGTGCAACTATAAATGAGTCATATTTGTTTTAGTTGTTATCCAAAAAAAAAAACACATGGCTATGGTTTGTACACAGCAAGAATCAAATGTTACACACATCCTACCAAGCACCTGGATTTGTAGTGTCTCTTGGAGCTTGTAAAAGAAAAGGGATCATTTTTTTCCCCCCTGCCAGCTGTTTGGCACATCTGTGACTCTCTTTTTTGACACTTGTTAGATATCTGCCCATCTGCTAAAATATGAGACCGGAAGCTGGAAATAAATGTTTCCTTCCTCCAAACCGGGCCGCCATCCATCTATTCGTCCATCCATCCATCCATCCATCAATTTGTCTGTCATCTGTTATAATGAGGATGACCCAAGATCGGAGCCTGACTGTGATGGACACTAGTTCAAGAAGATTGATTAAGAAAGGATGACAAGACAAAATGTAGAAGCAACAACGGCAGTTATACATGACAGAACTGGAGTAGTACAAGAGCAAACTGAAAGTTTACACACACACACACACACACACACACAAACCCAGCACAGGACAACCATGTTAACCAGAACTAAGGAGTAGATTTCATAGGACATAAGGGGGAATCTGGTAAACATCCAACATGACTGAATGGAGACAACAGTTACCTGCTAATAATGAACCATTAATGATTAGTTGATAGCTATAAATAAGACAGTATAAAGTTTCTATGCTTTATTTCATAGTTAGCACTTTCCCCCCCCCATAATTTCCTCGCCTGTTTAGTCATCTACCAATTCCCCAGCCAACTCTTCCCTGTCATACAACAGAACCAAACCAGAACAGGTGAAGGCTAACGAGTGCTTCCTCCAAGACATGAAGCCAGTCAACTACAGTTTTCTGAACTGCTGCATCACGGGGCAGTGTAACACACTTGGAGGAACGTGCTATCTACCCTCTTCCACATAAATGAGCTCACAGATGCTCGGGATTGGCTAGAGTCACTGTGATTGACAGGGTAAAGAGAGTATGCCATCCGTTCCCCCCAGACAGCATGGCTAATTTTGCTCACTTGGCTCCTGCCCATGAGTGGCTGTGACAGGATTACCAATTTTGCCTAGCACCGTAGTGCTTCATAGTAACTTCAAACATGTTGTTTACCTCATTTATTTATAAGTTTTTATTTATATTTTATAGTTTGGGAAAAAAAATAATAAATCTGTGAAAGTTCTTCGCTTTTTGAACTCTAGTTAATCAGTTATCTGATGAGATGCCTTCATGTACAAAAATTCCCTAAGTGCACGTGACTGGATAAGCCATAACAGAGTATCTGCTAAAGAAGCTGAACCGGGTCATGTTATGAACTACGACCGGTTATTTCCTATGTTTATCCACTCTGATACAGTATTTTTTTTCCTAGTACTCGGTTAAGTCCACCGGGCCCGTGTTCCAGACCACGCTCCACCCGTTTAAGAGCCCTGACATAAGAGATGGCAGCTGTAACTAGGTACAAGTAGCATGAATAGAAGAAAGACTCAACTGGATATAACGAGTAACTGGACAACAGACATACAGTAGATGTGGCTAACAAGAGGTCAAGGTTGAACGCTCAGACGGAGGCACAACTGCATTGAATAAAAGCCTGTTCACACTGGGACATTTTTCGCTGTGCCTTAAACGGTCCATTTAACGTCCCAGCAAAGGAAATCGGTTTTAGAGAAAAAAAAAATCAGGGTGTTAAGCCAATCACCTGACTCGAATCCAATTGAACAAGATTTAAAGACGATATGTTCAGAAGAACGGGCCGAAATCACACCGGAATTCTGCGGCCCAGTAATTTCTCCATACGGGAAGCGTATTGGAGCTGACATTACAAACAGCGCCTTCTCCATTAAGTATTAAATATGTTTCAGTTAGCGTGTTCAATACTTTTTTCCCGTGTCATTCGTCTTTATTACACACAACTTTATTTATGGACTTTAATGTTGTGAATTCGTTATATTTGCAGATTTCTTGAGTGAATGCTGATGTCTGGTGAAAATTTCATGTGAATATTCTCATTGCAAATATATTCACTGCAAAAAAATGTCGACGCGTCCCGATACTTATTTCCCCCACCGTATATATATGCATATGAGTATTCTTGGCCTCTTATTCAAATAGCCCTATTATTGTGTCGTTGTATTATCATATTGACTACAAAAAAGACTCAACTCCATCAATTTGCAGGAACATTAACATTTTTGTTTACCTTATTATTAACAATAGTTACTTTATAGCCACCTCCTACCAAAAACAAGTGATTAAAAAAAATAAAATAATCTTGGTCTTCCCATAAGTATGTGAATGCTATTGCCGTGTCTTTGATATAATTCGAATCATTACTTATTTAAAAAGAGTATATTCTTTAAAATGTGAACTTTAAGGATTTAGCTTTAAAGAAGTATTTGTTGCAGTGGCCAAATCACCAAAGACCTTACGTTACCATACGCAACATCCATTTTCTCTTAGCCACTTCGCAAAAAGTGGGTGAATGGCTTCTTTTACAGTAAATAGTGTACAAATGTACAGTACGGAGGTTCTTTTACAGTAAATAGTGTACAAAGGTACAGTACGGAGGTTCTTTTACAGTAAATAGTGTACAAATGTACAGTATAGAGGTTCTTTTACAGTAAATAGTGTACAAAGGTACAGTACGGAGGTTCTTTTACAGTAAATACTATACGAAGGTACAGTACAGAGGTTCTTTTACAGTAAATACTTACAAAGGTACAGTACGGAGGTTCTTTTACAGTAAGTACTGTACAAAGGTACAGTACGGAGGTTCTTTTACAGTAAATACTTACAAAGGTACAGTACGGAGGTTCTTTTACAGTAAATAGTGTACAAATGTACAGTACGGAGGTTCTTTTACAGTAAATAGTGTACAAAGGTACAGTACGGAGGTTCTTTTACAGTAAATAGTGTACAAATGTATAGTACGGAGGTTCTTTTACAGTAAATAGTGTACAAATGTACAGTACGGAGGTTCTTTTACAGTAAATAGTGTACAAAGGTACAGTACGGAGGTTCTTTTACAGTAAATACTTACAAAGGTACAGTACGGAGGTTCTTTTACAGTAAATAGTGTACAAAGGTACAGTACGGAGGTTCTTTTACAGTAAATACTTACAAAGGTACAGTACGGAGGTTCTTTTATGGTAAATAGTGTACAAATGTACAGTACGGAGGTTCTTTTACAGTAAGTACTGTACAAAGGTACAGTATAGAGGTTCTTTTACGGTAAATAGTGTACAAATGTACAGTATAGAGGTTCTTTTACAGTAAATGGTGTACAAATGTACAGTACGGAGGTTCTTTTACAGTAAATAGTGTACAAATGTACAGTACGGAGGTTATTTTACAGTAAATAGTGTACAAAGGTACAGTACGGAGGTTCTTTTACAGTAAATACTTACAAAGGTACAGTACGGAGGTTCTTTTATGGTAAATAGTGTACAAATGTACAGTACGGAGGTTCTTTTACAGTAAGTACTGTACAAAGGTACAGTATAGAGGTTCTTTTACGGTAAATAGTGTACAAATGTACAGTATAGAGGTTCTTTTACAGTAAATGGTGTACAAATGTACAGTACGGAGGTTCTTTTACAGTAAATAGTGTACAAATGTACAGTACGGAGGTTATTTTACAGTAAATAGTGTACAAAGGTACAGTACGGAGGTTCTTTTACAGTAAATACTTACAAAGGTACAGTACGGAGGTTCTTTTACAGTAAATACTATACAAAGGTACAGTACAGAGGTTCTTTTACAGTAAATAGTGTACAAAGGTACAGTACGGAGGTTCTTTTACAGTAAATACTATACAAAGGTACAGTACGGAGGTTCTTTTACAGTAAATACTATACAAAGGTACAGTACAGAGGTTCTTTTACAGTAAATAGTGTACAAAGGTACAGTACGGAGGTTCTTTTACAGTAAATATTGGCTGTCTTCTTCTTCTCAGTGATAAGCACGTGTCAGAAATGGAAAGTTGTGCAGCACCACTTTGTGTACCGTGGTATTTCTACTTTTCAATAACTGCCATTTACTGTCAGGGAGTGAATATGCGCTTCTATTCAGTGCGTCGCCCGCGTTTAACGCGTGGGTGTGAACACATAAAAACGTGCTGAAAATACATTAATACATAAAATAATAAGCGTAAAAGATAATACAAGGAAACACAAGGACAGAATAACAACTGGGAGTAAGAGTCGGGCAGAACACAAGCACAAGCAGGTGTAAGGCATAACGTAACATTCGACTGAGAATTGTGGATAAAGTGTTCTCGGTGAAGGTGATCATGCGGCCCAGAGGTCTGTACTCAGACGAATCGAGCATTCGGTATGCGTTCTGAGGGCAGATTTTTGGCAATGAATGAGAAACTAGAAAACAAAACACAAAAGACATTGCTGTGATGCAATCCTGTTGTAACGCACCCTTATCCACCATTTGTCATTCAGTATGAGTTTGTACGTGGGAAATTGCCAGAGTCGGCACCACGAAGGGGCCCCAAGGGGCCCGGCCCGCCCGGCTTGGTCACTGTGCCCCTTCACCTCCGGTACGCACCCCACCCCATCCCCCGAACGTGATTTCAGCCTCTGGGACTCAGCACCACGCCACTGGGCCCTCTTACTTCTCGATATATTAATAATTAACACAATATTTTTAAAAACAATTTCGTAAAGTAATTTAGTTTTACTACTGAGTACTGATTATGACTGAAGAGTAGAAGTTGACTAAAAAAATACTTAACGTCCTGACGTGCGGTCACGATCGGCCAATCACCTACACGCTGCTGTTACGACAGTCATGTGGTTGAGCGCGGTCCTAACGTGTGTCTAACGTTTAACTTTGTAATTCGACAATAACGGAAATTTCCTAACGACTGGAAAGACCTCGTTCCGGAGAAAGTTTGACGCTTCCACTCGTCGCGTGTAGCTTTATTAACAGTTAATACTTTCCGATTATTATTATTATTATTATTTTAGTGAGGTGGGCGAGGTATAAGAGGAATAAAACACTTTGTGACATGCTGTTATGTTAAAATAACACATTTCGGGGCGGTAACAGTAATTCAGCTTTGTATTGGGCTGTATCGCATCACCCCGTCGTCGGTTATTTTCCTATAACAGCAACCCCCCGTGTTTTATAAGGTAAACTCAAATCCATTCGGTTGAGAAAAGTATTTATTTAATGTCATTTTCCAGTTTGCTGCTCATGAAGCATCCAAGTCCCTGTGTAAACAGAACGTCAATAATAGCAAAATTATCGAGACGAGAAATTGCACACGCGAGTGAGGAATTTAAATTCAAGTATGGGAATGCTGGAAATGAAATAAAATACATTCCGATTCCAAATTTGAGTGCGATATAAACAGTGCTTCTATATAAACCGAGTGAAATGTCATTGTCGTTGCTGGAGCTCAGACGGAACCGTGGGTGGAGGGTCAGTGAAATGCTGAGGTCAGTTATTGCGCGTGTGTGATGCTGAGACGAGTGAAACTCCTGCTGAGAGATCGTTATCACCTTCCAAGTGTTCTGTACTGTCACAGCCAATCTGGTTATCGCAGATATCACAGATACCCATCCCCACTGCTTGTGTCCTCACTGAAATAGGGCGAGGGTGATATACACACGTCATAAAAGACACTTGTTATAATATAAGATTCAAAGGAAAGCAGCACATACGATCTAAAGTACGTAAAGTATTGTTAAAACTAGGACTGCAACTAAGGATTATTTTCATAATCGATTACGCGATGTAATTAATCAGGTGGGGGGGGACAAACTTTCAGTTCCATTTTTTTCAGACTAAAACTTCTTGATATATATACAGTGGAGGCTCGGCGGTTAAGGCTCTGGGTTATTGATCGGAAGGTCGGGGGTTCAATCCCCAGCATCGCCAATCTGCCACTGTTGAGCCCTTGAGCAAGGCCCTTAACCCTCTCTGCTCCAGGGGGCGCTGTATCATGTCTGACCCTGCGCTCTGACCCCCAACTCCCTGACATGCTGGAGTATATGAAAAAAATAATTTCACTGCACTGTAATGTATATGTAACTAATAAAGACTCGTTATCATTTTATATATATGTATATAAAAAACTTTTTATGGATGCACGGAAAAGCAGTGATAAATAAACTACAGTCCTTAATGAATAATAAAATCTCACTTTCACTGCACCTTATGGTTTCCGTTCGTCACTCAGATTGGGCGTGTTGTTTTACTTACGCTTTAATCAGACATTACAGATCTTACATGAGCTACACTGTGGAGCTATCACCGCGTCTACACTGTGAGTGAGGAGCAACGCGGCCTCGTCACTAATAGATCACCTACAGGTCGCTCCCGTTATAATAAACGACCGAATTTACACGGTATCGCGCAAGTACAGCATATAATGACGATAAACTTGAATTAAACGAAACCTTTTAAGCAACTCGCACCAGTTCCCCAACCCCTTGCGGGCTGTGTAGCATTTTGGTTATAGACATTAGTTTGTGCTCGTGCATCGCTGTCGTGTGTCAGTGCTACACAAATTCCACTTTGTAAAGTTTGATCCTCTTCACAGCGCTTCATATAAAATGCGCCCCTGCCTTGGAGGACTTCGAGGTCGCACACTTTTTTCCGCTGTCACTTGATGATTTCGCCTCCGTCTGACGATGACCGAGGTCATGTTGGGAATAAAATGTAGCGTCGACTCTGGGTATCTGCTAAAGCTAAAGCTAGCGGCGCCGCATTACGTGTGTTTGATGTCGTGTGCCATCGACTGGGAAACGGCTTACACGTCCGGTTAGTAAAGAAAACCGCTAGTGTACCTTTTGCGGTGAGATTTTTACCTTTCGAAAATTCATACACTAGACAGTAGAGTACACAGTGCATAGTGTAAGTGCGTAGTACGTAATTTGGGACGCAACTTTAGCATTTACTCTCCGAAGCGTGTTTTTTTCGGAGAAGAAGTAACGTAATGAGTAAATGTACCGCGCGCAGACCGACTAATTGATAATGAGATACACTGACAATGATTTTCATAATCGATTATTATCGATTTTATCGATTAGTTGTTGCAGCTCTAGATATAACACTTCATTCCGCCTGCGGCGAATTCAGAAGGAGGCTCCCTACCGAGGCAGCATTTTGGGGCAACGTTTGTGCTGCCGAGATAAAGTCTGTCCCATTTAGAGGGCAGTAGAAGGACTGCTGTTTTCTAAGGTCTTTCGGGGGGGGGTGAAGACACTGCTTGGAGAAAGGAATTTCATAATTCTGTCCATGCTAAGACATGTGTAATGTTTTAGAAATGGACTACTTTTTAAAATACAATACTGTAATATACAGTTGGATTCATAAGTTTTAGCACCCATGGCTAAATCACATTTGATTGATTTTTTTTTTTTTTAAGTGAAGAGAAGTAAACATAACCTCAGCAGCAAACTATTTAAAAAAAACAAAAAAAAAAACAGTAACGGTTTCTGCTGTGGTTGATGCACTTTATATTTGATGAACATTAAAAATTGAAAAAAGAAAAAATATATTAATTGTGGCATGTAACCAAAGTCAGCAGGCAAAAACAGTAAAAACTTAACTGCTGAAAAATACTTCCGTCGTGTAAAATTATTATTATTATTATTATTATTATTATTATTATTATTCGCAAACAATTTAGGTCTAAAATATAATAGAACATGTGTTATTCTTTATATGTCCAAAAATAGAAAAGATTTATATTTATATGTATTTTACCGAGTGTTGTATTTTGATGGTTTAGCTCTGAAGTTATGTTATATTTGAAAAAAAAAAAAAAAAAAAAAAAAAAACCTAATAATTACAGTAGATCCATTCTGATATTTTTACTCAGTTAGACCTTTGTGTGTAGAAAGTTTAGACAGCTATAGCTGTAGCTGTCACTGTCAGCCATGTTGAACTGGGATGAGCAACACATAATAAAAACCAGGATAAATGGATAATGGTGTAAATAACACTGAACTGGTTTTTGAGGTGATTTATGTAATGTATTTCTGTAAACATATTCAATTAAATGAAAAGTGAGAGGGATTATTATGCATCCTTTTCTCATCATCGTCTTCTTTCTCACCCGGTGTTGGGCTGTTAGGTCACCCTGGTTCTAACACCCCTGCTTTTCAAACACACACACACACACACACACACACACACACACACACACACACACACACATACACACACACACACACACACTAGGGAGGTTATTCATCTTCTCTCCTACCACTTTTCCTCTCTGTCCTCCTCCTCGTGATCAAATGCTGTGTGTGTGTGTGTGTGTGTGTGTGTGGGGTTATTTTCTGTCCTACATTTTCTTCCCTGTTGATTAGACTTAGTTTTACACTCCTACTAGTTTCATTTAGCAAGAGTGATGTTATAGGGTTAAGGACATTCTGTAGGTCAGTCATTGTTTAAAAGCTAAACTCATGATATGTTAATGCTTTGCTGTCTTATCTTTAAGATTTGACTGTTAAAGATAAACGTCATTTTATGTCACATAGCAACCAAAAGCACGTGACGTGAAAGTAGCTCTTGTGGCACCAGGACCTTCTTGTGGCTCTGTGCCACATTTTAGTGACATATCCTGGGTTGTGATTTTCTCTGGGAAAGGAAATGTGTGCACTGAGGCTCAGATGACTGTACATTTGGCTCGGTTACTTACGAATGATTACGAAGTAATCATTCCACTGTATCGGTTATATTTTTTTTTGCAGATTTTGCTTCAACATCTTCATCAAGGCTAAAGTGGTTGCTGCAATCTTTTGTATGTGACAGTTATATCCTAATATCCTAAGAGTATAAATAAAATATTAAGACAACATTTTAAAACTATATATTGGACAGTTTTCAGTGGTCACTGCTGGTAATCATACTTACTGCATTTTTTAAATAAAGACCACAGATCAGACAAATCCTCTCAAAACATGTTGACAAAATTTCCCACTACCACCCAATACATAACAACATGTAGACAAAACCTCCCAATACATAACAACATGTAGACAAAACCTTCTGATACAAAACAACATGTAGACAAAACCTCCCAATACAAAACATGTAGACAAAACCTCCCAATACATAACAACATGTAGACAAAACCTCCCAATACATAACAACATGTAGACAAAACCTCCCAATACATAACAATGTGCAACAAAAACGCCCAATACAAAACATGTAGACAAAACCTCCCAATACAAAACATGTAGACAAAACCTTCCAATACATAACAACATGTAGACAAAACCTCCCAATACATAACAACATGTAGACAAAACCTCCCAATATAAAACAACATGTAGACAAAACCTCCCAATACATAACAACATGTAGACAAAACCTCCCAATATAAAACAACATGTAGACAAAACCTCCCAATACAAAACAACATGTAGACAAAACCTCCCAATACAAAACATGTAGACAAAACCTTCCAATACATAACAACATGTAGACAAAACCTCCCAATACATAACAACATGTAGACAAAACCTCCCAATATAAAACAACATGTAGACAAAACCTCCCAATACAAAACAACATGTAGACAAAACCTCCCAATACATAACAACATGTAGACAAAACCTCCCAATACATAACAACATGTAGACAAAACCTCCCAATACATAACAACATGTAGACAAAACCTCCCAATACATAACATGTAGACAAAACCTTCTGATACAAAACATGTAGACAAAACCTCCCAATACATAACAACATGTAGACAAAACCTTCTGATACAAAACAACATGTAGACAAAACCTCCCAATACATAACAACATGTAGACAAAACCTTCTGATACAAAACAACATGTAGACAAAACCTCCCAATACATAACAACATGTAGACAAAACCTTCTGATACAAAACAACATGTAGACAAAACCTCCCAATACATAACAACATGTAGACAAAACCTTCCAATACAAAACATGTAGACAAAACCTCATAATACATAACAACATGTAGACAAAACCTTCCAATACATAACAACATGTAGACAAAACCTCCCAATACATAACAACATGTAGACAAAACCTTCTGATACAAAACAACATGTAGACAAAACCTCCCAATACATAACAACATGTAGACAAAACCTCCCAATACATAACAACATGTAGACAAAACCTCCCAATACATAACAACATGTAGACAAAACCTTCTGATACAAAACATGTAGACAAAACCTCCCAATACATAACAACATGTAGACAAAACCTCCCAATACAAAACAATGTGCAACAAAACCTTCCGATACATAACAACATGTAGACAAAACCTCTGAATACATAACAACATGTAGACAAAACCTCCCAATACATAACAACATGTAGACAAAACCTCCCAATACATAACAACATGTAACGAAACCATCCAATACATAACAACATGTGGACAATACATAACACGCAGAGAAAACCTCCCAACACCAAACAACCTTGAAGATTTAAGAACTATATTGTAATATGCACAAGCTTCCTTTTAGAATGTTGTCACTGAAGCTGCAACAGATTTCAAATAAAAGCGAAATAATAACGAAATAATACCATTCATGAAAAAACCCCCCCAACCCTGTCATCGTCATATTTAGCATAATCCTACTCAGATTATGTATACACAGCCTGTATAGATTAATGTGAGGTATTTGTGCAGCATTATGCAAGATATTGTGCAACGTTGGAATAAAATAAAAATACAGCATAAAATAGGAAAGATGTTTAACAGAGACATTTAACAGTGATGAGGAAATGCAGTAAATGTAGTCTTGGTCATATTTACACGAGGAGAAGTATTGTCCAGTAAAGTGCACACACTGCAGCATTTATATATTGTTTGTCGGTGTTTGTAAGGGTAATACGGAGGTGGAAGTGGTAGAGGGTGGTTGTTGTTTATGAATGTGACAGCCTGGGGGTATAAGCTGTTACGAAGTCTGGATGTTCTGGCTGCGATGCTCCAACACCATTTACCAGACTTCATGTGTGTGAACAGTGAGTGGGCAGGATGTTAGGGATCCCTGATGACAATTCGAGCCCTTCTGCAGACTCTCCTGTGGTGGATACCCTGCAGTGAGAAGGAGATCTATCCTTGTGAAATCAGTGAGGTTGTGTGCACTTCACTCTATACTAAATATTAGCATAGCTTACAGAGTTTGTGCATGCTAGTTCTGTTTGCAAGATTTGTGAGAAAAAAAGAAAAAGAAAAAAAAAACATGGCTGAGACCTGAAGTGCAATTGTAACACCTGTTATAACTGTACAGCCTCTTCATTCATCGGTGTCTCAGACCTTTAAGAGCAGCAGAAGTTGGCAGCACAGAGACGGAGAAGATGCGTCCACCGATATCCATGCTCGGAATGATGGATTGCAATTGACGCATAAAGATGTTATCCTTCATTTTTTTTTCTTCGATCAAATAATTATGTATAATCATAATAACCATACACCATAGTGGTTAATGGTTGCCAAACAACAACAACAACAAAAAGTATAATATCTTTAGAAGCTCTGCACCAACAAGTAAAAATAACCCGTGTTTAAATGGGTGATTTTGTCCTGCGTGTCGGTACGAAAAGGCGTGAAGGGAACGTGGACCTTTTACACCATGGCATTCACATCAGGGATAAAATAATTACATCGGACAAAATTGGCAAAATATATAGTCATCTGGCACTTTAATATTAACACCCTCACATTCATGCAATTATCCAATCAGCTAATCATGTGCCCGGAGCGCATTGCATAAAATCACATAGATACAGGTCATGAGCTTCAGTAAATATTCATATCCGACATCAGAATGGGAGGAAATGTGATCTCAGTGACTCAGTGATCGGGTTGTTAGTGCCAGATGGCTGGTTAGAGTAGTTCAGAAATGACTGATCTCCTGGGATTTTTTACACACAATGTAAAGCGCTGTGAGCGCCTAGAAAAGTGCTGTATAAACACCGCTTATTCTTACTGGGTCGCGGGGAACCTGGAGCCTATCCCAGGGGGCATGGGGCACGAGGCGGGGGACACCCTGGATGGGGTGCCAATCCATCGCAGGGCACAATCACACACATATTCATGTACGACGGACACTTTGGAGATGCCAATCAGCCTACAGTATACGTTTTGGACTCGGGGAGGAAACCGGAGTACCCAGAGGAAACCCCCGAAGCACGGGGAGAACATGCAAACGCTGCTCATACCGCTCATGCCGTGGCGGGAATCGAACCCCTAAGCCACCGTGAGGAATAATAATAATAATAATAATAATAATAATAATAATAAGAGTCTCGAGTTTTATACAGAATGGTGCAAGAAACACCTTGCTGATGAGAGAGGTCAGAGGAGAATGGCCAGACTGGTTTGAGGAAGTATACAGTAACTCAAATAATCACACTTTACAACCGCGATGAGCAAAAAAGCATCTCAGAATGCATAACAGCTCAAACCTTCAAAAGGTGGATGAGCTGTAACAGCAGAAGATCGTATCGGGTCCCACTGCTGTTCGCCATGAAGAGTAATCTGAGACTACAGGTGGTACCGGCTCACTGAAACTGGACCGTTGAAGAGTGTACCAGGCAGACCGTCCGTACGTATATATCATACAGTACAGTTAGCCATGTTAGCTATAACATGCTTTGCCGAGCTGAAGTACTAGCAGATTCCAAAATTGTTCCGTGGGTTAATTAGTAAGAGAATTAGACATGCTGGTAATGTGGAATAAACAGTTCATATGAAGATTACGTTTAGGAAAAGTAGCATTAACTGTAGCGTGGGGCATTCCGCTAAATGCAGAGGCCATTTGATTTTTTTTTTTTTAAATAATATGATCGCCATGACAACAGGTCATGTCGAAAGGTGGTAGGGAGAAGGCTAGCACTGAGAACCAGCAAGAACAACTACGACAGCGACACACTATAATAATCTCAATAAAGATAGCATGAACTGTGTCATGCTGCGCTGAAATAAATCCAGCATCCCCCCCCCCCCCTCCAAAAAAAATAAATAAATAAATAAAAATTGTAGATTTAATTAACACGATTAATTGTGCAGTGCTTCCACGTAGCAGCAGAAAGGCAACAAAACTCCATCAGGCTGATGAAGTGTTTGTTTATCCAATCTTCCACTCGGTGAACCTTAAAATGTGTGTGTGTGGGTGGGTGTGTGTGTTTAGACACACTTAAAGGTCAGCGGTTTGGGAAGGAGACCTTCCAGAAAAATTTGAAAACACTGTGATTAGTTTGTTTTGTTTGGGGTTGTTTTGCCCATAAGTTTCCCTAAGCTTCAGTGGTGAGTTTCGGGAAGATTATAAATGTACAGATGTGTAAATGGTGCCAATGGTTATTATTTTGCCTTCTGGGAAACATGTAAATATCTTCTGTAGCTTCTGAAGGGCAGTACTAAATGGAAAAAAAAAAAATATATATATATAAAGGATATTTAAACAAAATAATAACGAGGAATAAAAAGGATCGGTCGCAGCTTGTGTGATCGTCGTGCGCGAGTCCCTCGGTCGTCCTCGGTGCGAGGAGACGGATCTCGACATCATGTAGACGCTGATGGAACGGGATCGGATATGAAGAAGGCGCTGGAAAAGCGAAGAACGTGTCGTACCCGGAGGATTTTTCTCGAAGAACGGCGGGCGGTTTAACCGCTCAGGACGAACAAGGGACTCGTCAACAACTCTCACGACACGTGAGATCATTACGTTATGTCGTGGATCATCCAGGTAACGACACACGGTGTTAAGACTCAAGCGTATGTAAACTTTTGAACCGGTTCATGTGTGTAAATTCAGTTCATTATAGTGTGCTGTGGAGTGTACAGTGTGTAAACATCTGTTATGTGAAACACCTTAATCAGGACAGAACTAAATAAATAAAACTACACGCCGTTTTAACGACCCCTCTTCTTCTTCTTTTTTTTTTTTTTAATTATTAACATTTTACAGGTTCCGCAAGGCGTGTGTAAACTTACGGCCTCAGCTGTGGCACGACTGAATGAATCTGATACTAAGTAACGGCGTTTATGAGAGAATTCCACATGAAAAGCTCAGAATTTTGTTATCTGTGATTCTTATCAATGTTGATGTTTGGTGGAAGCCATGGTAGATTTAAGGACGGTTGTTGCTAGGTATAATTCCTGTTTTTTTTTTTTTATCAGTAATTTATTAATATGTAAAGAAAAAAAAAAAGAGAAAAAATTAATATTCTCAATGTTTTTGTCTCATTTTCACGGTCACTTTATATTATTTATATATTAGATAAACTGGCTAAGTGCCAGCAAGCTAAATCATTACCTAGCTAATATAATTTGCAGTTGCCTAGCAACAACACTCTCATGACTTGAACTACTTAAATAGCCGGCACAGATTCAAAAGTTCCGACTGACTGCACCGATACACCACCACCGACGACAACAACGACGACGATCATGCATTTGTAATCATTTATTTGTCCGTTTCTTTGTGTTATTTTTGCTTGTTTACTTGGAAATGTATTTATTCTGCAGTTTTAAATTTAAAAAAAAAAAAAAAAAAAAAAAAAAAAAAGACTTAACAGTGAGACCGAACTCGATCTCACACTAGAACTGCAGTTAAAGTTCTCACAACTTTCCGATCACAGAAACTTTACCTATTATGTGTTCTCACTATCTGTGTCTGCTTTGTTCCTTTCTGATCTCATCGACCTGTGCGTGCGTGTGTGTGTGTGTGTGTGTGTGTGTGTGTTGTCCACAGAGCTGGAGGCAGAGGAGTGGTGTAAGTTGCTTTGTTTGGAGTGTTTGGGCAGTCGGATCAATGACATCAGCCTCGGTGAGCCGGATTTATTAGCAGCAGGAGTGCAGAGGGAACAGAACGGTGCGTGTTGAATTAAGCACTTGCTAATGAATTCTTTGATGATCAGCACGTGTGCGAACACCAACCTTTATGAGTCGCTCAGGTCACAATGACCCAATTAAGAATGTTATTCAATCACGAGCTATTTGAAATCTGTAAGAGCTCGACTCGGTTTCGTTTTTGAAATCGCGACGATGATGTACATTCGACCGGGTGTTTAAATGACGGAAGATTTAAAAGAGGAGGGATGTGTTATTGTGAGTAATGACGGATACGACTGGGCCACGGCAGATGTTATGGAGTGTACTACGTAAAGCAAAGAAACCCCGGAACATTGTGTTTAAATATTTATGTTTAATACCAAAAAAAAAATAATAATAATCTGACGAGCCGACTGCAGGTCAAATGGCGTCTAAGCAATCTGATGTGTTTGTGCGTTTAAATATTTAAATGTTAATGTTTTCTCTATTTCTATGTTTGAGTTGGTTTAGTGGATGAGCAAATATAAAATAAAAATGAGTTCGAACAGCAGGAGGGGAAATCTTTTCAACCAGATCATGTAGTCAGAACTCTTGGATACAGTAATTCAGGATATGAAGCTAGGGGGACAATTTCCAGTGATATTCAAGTTCACATTGTATTGGTCACACACACAACCGTACACAGTACGACGTGCAGTGAAATGCTTTTCCCGACTGTCCATGATCCTAAAATAGAAGTTACATGGAATGTAATTTACTCACACACAGGTATAAAAGGAAAAATATTTCAAATTAAAAATATATATAATATCGTATAAGGCGGTGGTTTTCAAAGTGGGGGCCGCGGCACCCTTGGCGGCCTCCGGGGGGCGCCCGGGGGGCCTCGACAATTTGTTGTGAAAAATAAATTCTCACTCTCAGACAACCACACACACACACACACACACACACACACACACACACACACACTCAATCAATTCCTAATCTAATGTAATGTAAAGATGTAAGATGTAATTATTAATAATAAAAAAGGGGGATATATTCAGAAGTCTGTATTTTTAATGTGTTTTAAAGACATCTTGCAAAAGGGGGGCCTCGGGTCAAATGTTAATGCCATTTGGGGGGCCTTGCCCTGGAAAAGTTTGGGAACCCCTGGTATAAGGGATAGTAAAAGACAGGTGGCAGTAACAGTATGACTGACTATATTTGGGATAAAGCGCAGATGTGTGCAGTTGTTTGTGCTGTGCTACATCAGGCTGAGGTAGTTGTAGTGAAATTGCCAACGTATATAATAAATATTTATAAATTAGGGGTATTAAGTAAGGAGTGATCGATAACGAGCCGTCGAATTATTCGAAAATAACGCGCACCGCGAGGTGGTAATGCCGTCAGACCGCATGTGTACCTCATTATTTTCTAATAGTTCAATCACACCTCAAGACATTGATTACAACACCTCGTTACCACACCTCGAGACATTGTTCAGATGTTTCATTTCAAGACGTTTGAAAGGTTTGTTTCTTTAAAACGCTCTTGTGTGTGGAACTAATTTATTACGCATCCCATCTCAAGCCAAAACATCATTTTAGAGCTAGTAACGGAGGCTTGAGCCACTGATATGCAGTTATTGGGGAGAGAGAGAGAGAGAGAGAGAGAGAGCGAGAGAGAGAAAGAGAGAGAGAGAGCGAGAGAGAGCGAGAGAGAGAAAGAGAGAGAGAGAGCGAGAGAGAGAGAGAGAGAGAGAGACATCACAGGATTTTTTTTCCATTTCACGCTGATAATATAAAAATAGAACAAATGACTAAATAAATATCGATAAGCCTGATTGTTCACAGGTTTTATTTTTATTTATTTATTTATTTTATTACAGCAGAAAATACAACAGATAAATAAATAAATATGAATACTTGCTCACCGGTTTATCACATGATCTCTCTCGCGCTCTCTTTCTTTTTTATTGCTCTCTCTCGCTCTTCTCTCGCTCTCTCTCCGATAGCTGCGTATTAATGGCTCAAGCCTCCACTTCGCCTCGTGGCCGCATTACCACCCCGAGGGCGCGTTATTTTTCTAACGACTCAATTATTCCTTACACATTTCTGGAAAATCTCAAATTAGCGCTGTTATGTTTGTTGTTATCTCTGTGCGCTGTGCTGGACAGTAGGCGAACATTTCTCTTAGTTCAGTTCACGTGGCGAAGTGATATGGAACTGTAATGCGGTCAAGACCTAACTGGAACTACTTTAGCTGTGCGTTCGTAGAGAAATAATTGCACACCTCGGAACGTCTGTCAGCCAATCAGATTCGAGAATTCAACAGCGCTGTGGTGTAACGTGAATGTAGGTGGTGTGGGTGTTGCGCAAACAAGTACAAGCTCTAGACCTATGCGTTGTCCTGGTTGAGGGCCCGAATGGCCTGTGAGAAGAAGCTCCTCCTTATTCTCTCTGTGTTGGGCTTCAGGGAGTGGAAGTCCTTCCCTGACCTCTTCCTGGCCTCGGTCCAGCACCGCTTGTTGTAGATGGGCTTCAGGTCGGGGAGCTCAGTGCGGATGGTGCACTCAGCTGATCTCACCACCGTCTGGAGAGCTCGCCTATCCTGCTTGGTTCTGTTCCCTGCTTGGTGATACTTCCTGTCAGGATACTCTTGATGGTGCAGGTGTAAAAAGCACCTAAGCACCTTAGAGGGTAGTTTAAAGTCCTTTAAGCGTTTAAGGTGGTAAAGGACGCTGAAGGACATTCTTCACCAGGGTGTTAATGTGACAGGACCTGCATGATGTGAACACCAAGGTACCGTACGGGCGGCAGTGGCTGAGCGGTAGTGGAGCGGGTTGTCCACTAATCGTAGGGTTGGTGGTTCGATTCCTGGCCCACGAGACCCCACATGCCGAAGTGTCCTTGGGTACTGGACCCCCAGTTGCTCCCGATGGCAAGCTAGTGCCGTGTATGGCAGTTCTGTGTGAGTGTGTGTGAGAGAATGGGTGAATGAGACACAGTGTAAAGCACTTTGTAGAACCGCTATATAAGCGCAGACTATTTACCATTTACCCCAAACGGCTCACTCTCTCCACTGAGGCAACTGCTGATCTTAAGGGGGTGGGTAGCTCCTCTCCTACTCCATGCTCAAGTCCACTGTCAACTCCTTGTCTTGTTGACGTTTGGGTGAGGTTGTTCTCCAGGCTTTTCGTCTCCTCCAGGTAGGCCCTCCCATCATTATCAGAGACCACTACGACAGTGGCATCAAGAAACTTGACAATAGTGGTAAATAGTTGAAGTGGCCACGCAGTCATGAGTGTACAACGATTTTCAGTACAGCTCCGTCAAAAGCCCAACGAAAATAGACACCGATCAGGTACCTTGGGACTGCAAATGAAGCCTGTTTTACGCCAGAATGAGATTTTAACGAAGTATTAAATTTCGACTGATGTCAGCGCGTGTGTCGTTATACCAGGGCTACGGGCTGAAATATTGAAAACGTTCGCTGTGAGTTTAATATTTCTGTTTATTGGTTCTCGGTATTAAATCTATCAAACACATAAACGCGTCACCGTCGCTGGAAAGTTTATTTACAATGGAAAAAATGATACCTGATTAGGCCACAATGAAGATGTTTGTCCCTTCCATAACTCTTCTGGATGTTTGAGTATTAAAATGAGACAGAAGAAGCATTCCTACACCAGACATGTCTTGGCTGATTTTTTATTTTTTATTTTTTTGTACTTTTGAGGACACTGTGTACGTTTCATTTTTATCCAAACGATTCCCGATTCCTTTAACCCCAGTGAGCGCACTGAGGGTGACAGTGGGAGGAGAAACGGAGCTACGGATGAAGAAACCGAAGAGGACGAAACATCTTGCCAACACTGTGAATCATGAGTTATTTTTATAGCTGGCAGGCTGGGAATTCAGATTTATATGGAATATAAATGTACGCTTATAAGATGATAAGGATGTTGCTAGTGGGGGACACGGTGGCTTAGTGGTTAGTATATTTGCCTTGCACCTCCAGGGGTGGGGGTTCAATTCCTACCCTGCCCTGTGTGTGTGGAGTTTGCATGTTCTCCCTGTGCTTCAGGGGTCTCCTCTGGGTACTCCGGTCCAAAGACATGCATTATAGGCTGATGGCATTTCCACATGGTCTGTAGTGTGTGATTGTGTGATGGGTTGACACCCCATCCAGGGTGTCCTCTAAATTGTGTCCCGAGTTCCCTGGGATAGACTCCAGGCTCCCCCGTGACCCTGCATGGGATAAGCGGTACAGAAAATGAATGTATAGATGGATGAATATTGCTCAGGCAAACCACACCATAAGTCCTAGAGGTGTGGAACGTGGTTGCGCTACAGTGCAGTGTTCAGTGTTTTGTTTCAGGTATTCAGGATCCAGATGTCCTATGACCAAAATTCTTTTTCAGCAGCTCCCAAACCAAAAAAAAAAAAGAAAAGCCTCATGAGCTAATTATCTCTGCCTGCTTAGATTTTGAGCTAATTTGCATAATATGCAAAACCTACTCCAAACCACACCAAAACAAGATCGAGTTGATGTCAAAATACTAAACAGAGTGTAACCCTCCATGATGACTAAAAATACGTGAAGGGTTTTTGTAAACACCACGGCTGCCACATGTCAATCCGTCGTAGGCGGTTTTTTAAAATGATTTACACAGGTTTAATTCATGATTGGTTGCATGGATTCTCGCGAAACTTGAAAGCTGTACTCAGAACAAGATTCTGAGGATGCGGATGTTCACGTGCGATCACATACAGTGGATATAAAAAAAAAAAAAAGAAAAGTCTACACACCCTGTTTAAATGGCAGGGTTTTGTAATATACAATATTAAACCGAGGTAAATCGTGTCGGAACCTTTCCTTCCTTCACTGTAAAATTTGAACCTATTAATTCAAGTGAAGAGCAATAAGAATTATTCAGGGGTAACATAAATAAATAAATAACCTGGTTGCATAAGTGCGCACACCCCTAAACTAATACTTAGTTGAAGCAGATTTAGATTTGATCACAGCATTCGATCTTGGTGGGTAAGAGTCGATCAGTTTGGCGCATCTTGACTTAGTAATACTTTGCCATTTGTCCTCACGAAAGCATTCTAACTCTCTCAGATTAGCTGTGCATCTCCGGGGCACCGTCCTCTTCAGGTCACGCCACAGCTTTTTGATTGGATTTAGGTCTGGACTCTGGCTGGGCCCATTCCAAAACCTTTGTTGATCTGGAGGTTTGCTTCGGGTCGTTGTCCCGCTGAAAGGTGAAATTCCTCTTCATCTTCAGACTTAAGGTTTTGTGCCAAAATTAGCACGTATTTAGAGCTATGAATTTTTCCCTCCACACTGATTAAAGCCCCAGTTCCAGCTGGAGAAAAGCAGTCCCAAAGCATGATGCTGCCACCACCATGCTTCCCCATGAGCATGGTGTTATTTTGGTGATGTGTCTTTTTTTTTTTTTTGTGCCAAACATATCCTTTGCTATTATCATCAGATCATTAGACATTATTCCACATGGTTTTGGGAGATTAGACGATTATTTATTTATTTATTTAAACAGGCTTCCGTCTTGCCACCCTACCCCATAGCCCAGACATAATGAAGAATTCGCGAGATTGCTATCACATATAGGGAGCAACCAGTACTTGCCAAAAAATTACAGCGATTTATTTTAATGCTGCTGCAGGCCTCTTAGCACCGTCCTTGACCAGTTCTGTCCTGAAATTCTCATTCATTTTAGAGGGACGTCCTGTTCTTAGTAGTGTCACTGTCATTACAGCATTCCATGGTATATCCAGTGCCTTGGAATATTTTTTCGTGAGCTCTGGGAGAGGAGAAAGGAGAAACATTGGGGCAGTAACATCTAACCCGAGGTCTAGTTGCAGGGGGTGGCAGGGAGACGTCCCTGCCTCTTTTCCACCACCGGGAGACATTCCGGGGTTAAAGGAGTGAAACGTTGTTGAGCGGTGGTACCCGGCTTACCACCCTGCAGCTGACCTATGCCATATGGAACCAGTGGCACTGAGCATGCATTAACGGTGCCAGCGGGGCTTGCTACAGCCTTAGTCACTGGACAGGCCTGTATGGTTTTGGTTGCATTGGCATGGTGGCAAGGCTGAAAGAAGTAATACTACGGGCACCGGAGGAGGTGCGACAGACAGTAATGTCATAGCAGGTCAACAGCTACCTGTGCAATCAATGTTTACATCACAGAAACCTGCCATTTAACAGAAGTACGTAGACCTTTTTAGATCTACTGTATAAGGGGTGGTGTTGAGTTCCGTTAACGGTTCCTCAGGAACCGTATGTCTGATCAAGCTGAAATTTGGTGGCACTGCATTGTTGTGCTGATCTGTAAGTGGATGTAAGTGCGGCTATATTTAGAATCGAACTGCCATCTTACTTGTTTGTGTGTGTGTGTGTGTCTGTGGGCGCACATAATTTAGTGTCACATTAAAATATCAATACAAAGTGTACACGATCCATCAAAGCATAAATCTCCAGACGATTTGATCTTTTTCTGTCCTTTCATATGATTTTTTCTTTTTTAAAGACAGGAAACTATCGATTAGCTTTCATGAGAATTCTCAGCGCCGTGAATGGCATCCCGGATTTTTCACTATTATATTGAGTTTACTGTGAACAAAACCAGCTACGTCACACTGCATTTCTCTGGAAAAAAGGACAAACGTGTGCTGTAATTAGTGATGATTCATTTGGGGTTAAGCGCTCAAGAGTCTATTTAGAACTAATTGATATGGCTTGGTGAAGTCCGCTTTTCATTTCCCATGGCAACAGTTGGTTGACCTTCCTGTTGCTGAATCACGTACAAGCTAGAGTAGTTCAAGAGTGGAAAATGGCATAACGGGGAAATAATAATGTTCGATTGGGTTGTCTGTGTAAACACTTGTCGGGTTTTTCCCTCTTATCTCCTCACGTCAATAAAATCTGACCTTCTTTACAGTATATGATCTTCAAGGAAAGTCGTTTAATACTCACTTATATTTCAGTACCATATGGGCTTAGTGAGAAATTATTGATTGCTGTTTTTTTTGTTTTTTTTTTAAGATAAATGACGTTGTTTATGATTATTTGTCTCCAGAGAGGTTTAACGTGTATCTGATGCCCACGCCCAATCTGGACATTTATGGCGAGTGCACAATGCAGATCACACAGGAGAACATTTACCTCTGGGACGTCCATAATGCCAGAGTTAAGCTGGTCATGTGGCCTCTGAGTTCGCTGCGACGGTACGGACGAGACTCTACATGCTTTACCTTCGAGTCCGGAAGGTAAACCCATTCGTTTCTACATTCTACAAGCAAGACATATTTACTGTAGGAATATTCATCACAAATGAAATGTACAGTGTTGCCCAAAAATCTCCATACACAGGGGACTATGTGCGCCAGCACCGCGTCGGTTTGCGGATGTCCACTCCTCGGTTGATCCGCAACACTTCCGGTCTTTTGGAATTTGTTAAAAGGTTTGGCAGCAGTGTCGCGTGTGATGTGCTGGCCATGTTTCCTGTTAAAGTCCAACGCAACCTTGTGAAAGCTTCCCGATCCAGCCATGAGAATGATTTCAATACGTTCTTCGTCAAAGCCATTCTTAAAGGCTATCTGGAAAAAAAAAAGAAGATATAAATATATATATATAAATATATATATATATATATATATATATATATATATATATATATATATATATATATATATATATATATATATATATAGAAAAATTTTGGAAGACATTTTGCTATAAAGTATTAATGTATGCATGTATGGAGACCATTTTGGTGCCATGTTTAGAAACGGTAGACGTTCTGAAGCTTTTATTTCCATCACAGTGATCGCACTCACCTCATTTTTGTCATTTTTGGAGCTATAAGTCCACGAAAAGTGGATGCTTAAAGCTTCCAGTTATCGAAATAATTACTCACTGGTCTCAAACTGTGAAACACAACTCACCCCGTGGAGTTTTTCATCGTCTCAGAGACTTGCTGATGTACAGTCCGACGTTGTATGACATGCCGTTATGTATAAAAATTGGGGGGGGGGACTTTGCAAAGTTAAAACCAGTTTTTTTCCTTCATGAGAGTGTTGAGCGATATACAAGATATGAATATGGAGCAGGAAATGACACTTTTGTTTCAGGGACAAAATGAGCTGAATTTCATCAGTGTAATGGGAATATGGGGTTGGGTGTGGGGGGTGGGGGGTGGGGGATGGGGTTGGATAATGGGACATTTAAGCTCTAAAGAGATGACCCTGGGACAAAGTAGTGAGAACTGCAGGAGGTTTAAATTTGGAATACCGGACTATCAAGGACAGCTTCGGACTTGTGGGAACATTTGGCTGGTCCCCATGAGGAAACCTTTCTTTCTTTCTTTCTTCCTTTCTTTTTTTTTTTACAGAATCAGGAGCTTTTATATTTTAATTATTTTTTTTTTAAAGAGATAAAGTTCCTTGGTGTTCAGATTAGTTTGAGGTGTAGGCATCGCATAAATTAGCTGCATTAATAATGATGTCAATGGAAAGTCTGTCCAAGGATAGTAAGTCAAATGTGTGTGTGTGTGTTGCAGGATGTGTGATACAGGAGAAGGATTGTTCACATTCCAAACGAGAGAAGGAGAAGTGATCTACCAGCGAGTTCACTCTGCCACGCTGTCCATCGCAGAACAGCATGAACGCATGATGCTGGAATTCGAGAAAAAATCACAGGTTATTATCTTTATTCTCTCCATTCATCAGTTAGGTCTGACATTTGCACTAGTTACGCCTACGGACACATCGATACCATTCTTTTCGGACCAAGTATGAATGCGAGTGCATGTTTTTTGGCACCTGTTCGTACTGATACCCGATCGGACACCCAACAAACTAACCTCCCACCAATATTTGTTGATCGGTGGCATCGTGATGGATTTATTTACCTCTGTTCATTTTTCCAGTGAACGCTTATATCCTGTAGTGTCAAATAGTATCGGATGTTGGTATCGTATTACTTTTTACAAGTACGAGTAAATGAACACGTTATCAGACTGATACCGGTACCTGTGCATCCTTAGTTATAGCCCTTTTCCGCTTGACTGAGTGCTGGGGATGAATTGAACGCCGTTCTGTGTAGAGGTGTACGCCGACTGACTTGAATAGGTGTACCAGTTTCACTGTTGATGATGAAGTCACGGTAATTAGTGCATGAGTATAATGAAGTGTGCTAAATGAGGTAGAACACTGAACTCTGTCGTGCTGTGGCCCTTCAGGACAGGAGTGTGACCCCCCCACCCCCCCACCCCCCTAATGTAATGTGATAATACACACACTGTTCCAATATGGTGTTCAGCACACTCTCGCTCACCACTTTTTACAAACTGGAAATGATACAGTACTGTACGTGTGGCGTCCTGGGAAAACCCTTCACACGGTACAATTTTAACACGTTTTTTAATATACGCTGATCAGCCATAACGTGAAAACCACTGACGTGAATGATATCGGTTATCTCATTACAATGGCATCTACAAGGGGTGGGATATATGAGGCAGTAAGTGAACAGTCAGTTCTCAAAGTTGATGTGTTGGAAGCAGGGAAAATGGGTAAGAGTACGGATCTGAGTGACTTGGACATGGACCAAATTGTGACGGCTGGACGACTGGGTCGGAGCATCTCCAAAACAGGGTGTTCCCGGTATGCGGTGGTTAGTACCTACCAAAAGTGGTCCAAGGAAGGATAACTGGTGAACCGGCAACAGGGTGATGGGCGCACAAGGCTCTTACGTAGATATGCGTGGGGAACAAAGTCTAGCCCGTTTGGTCCGATCCGGCAAGAGCTACTCTAGCACAAATTGCCGAAAAAGTTCATGCTGGTTATGATAGGAAGGTATCAGAGCACACAGTGCATTGCAGCTTGCTGCATATGGAGCGTCGTAGCTGCAGACCAATCAGAGTGCCCATGCTGACCACCCTGTCCACCACCGAAACACTGCACAACACTGCTTTTTTTTTCTCCTCTGCATGGCCGGAATAAATAAAATCGACATATAAAGTCTATGTTTGCTATTTGAGTAATAATTCTAATCCATGTCTTTTCTAATGATTAATGTAACATTAATGTTGTGTGTGTGTTTTGTTTGTTTGTTTGTTTGTTTGTTTTTTTTACAGACCTTTTTAAGCGAGAACACATTAACCAAGTCGATATCTCTGCCCCGGAGTGCTTACTGGCATCACATCACACGTCAGAACAGCATGGGAGACATTTACAGTTATCAAGATAAGACAACAGGTGCGTCGTGCATTATTAACATTATTTGTTCATCGGGATTTTAAGTAGAGCAAAACGTCCTCGTTACGTACTGCTACACGATGAAACCCCCCCCCCCCCCCCCCGATACTGTTATGGTACAAATCTCAAACGTGATGAATAAAATAGTACTTCATGCGTCTTTCGCTCTGTTTTACAGGATTAGGGTCTTGTAACAGATGGCTGAGTGATTTCATATTACACTCATTATAATTTCAGTGCAGAGAATCCTGTGTATCGTTTGCATTAACCTTTAGAGGCCTCTCACAGCCCTTATATTTGGAAGACGTTTTAAATATGGAGTGAAGCAACGGCACTACATACGTCTATTTAAAAAAAAAATTATTCACAGAACCTATGGCTGTAGTCAAGTTTAATGTTTGTCCGTTTAGGGTTACCGTAGTTCAGATTATAATCATTTCCTGAAGCCTTCGCTACATCTGTCAGGCCTGGAAAAAATCGACACATCTGTAAAATCGTTACACGGACATGCGGGACTTTTGCCGAACCATGCTTACTTTATATTGAGCTTGGGAGAGTTTGAACACTATTATCTGCTAGCATTGCTAAGGGATGTTATGCTACGGTTATGTGGCATCGAACTACTAGAATTACTGGAATGTCACACTTACCGTACATCTTATAGTTTGACTAATTCGTGCCTAGAAGTTGGGGGGAAAAAGTCTTAATAAGAAAATAAGACAATAAGCTACGTCTCGTCAGTGGGTTTTTTTTTTTTGTTGTTGTTTTGTTTTGTTTTGTTTTCAGATGGAAATTTCTCTTTCTAATGAGGCAATGCCTTTAAAACACAGCACATCCATCATCATGGCGTTTGTATTTTCAAAGCGTTAGTGTTTGATGTAGTGGGTGTTCATCCCGCTCATTTATTATCCTTAGAAATACAAATTCGGCAGAATATACTTGCATTTATAAATGGATAAATAAATTCTGTGTCGGAGGACGGAGAGAGAAAGAGAAAGAGTGCTAGCAGTGCAGTAAACATTTCTGCTTTCACCGGTTAAAAAAAAAAAAAAAAAAAATGATAGTAAAATATTTCTCTTGGCAACATAGATACCCTTTAGATTGCATATTCGGCCGCTGTATTTTGACGAATTTGTAAATATGAACTGATGCGGATCCGACGACCTTATTTTATTAGACAGTGATTCATTGTATATTCATGTCCTCTTCATGACTATTCCTTTTTTTTTTTTTTTTTAAACACTGATAAACAAGTTTTAACATCCAGTCAGTGAGTTCAACAAAAGGAAATTAGTTTCTGAACCGAACGCGTTTGAAACGCCGCTCCATCCATCACTTGTTTTCGAAACATTAGCGATTGACTTCTTGAGCGTTCGTCCTGCTTGTTTATTCTCCTCAGCGAGGAATCTAACAGGGTGTTGTGCTTTTCTTTCGGTTTGTTCGTCCGTTTGTTTTTTTTTTTTTATTGTATAATGAAGGGATACACTATATGAGTGCATCACTAGAATGCGGAGTGTGTAACAATAGAAAAAAAAAGCTATGTGAAAAAGTTAAAAAATAAAAATAATAAAAAAATTTAAAAAAGAGTTCCTAGACTTGTAATAATCATATCATTTCAAAGATACTTCAGAAAATCTGTGATTCACAATGTCGGCCTATAGTGGATGTCTCTAGTTTCTTAAATTCAGGCTGCTTTCGAGATTTTTCAGGCCTAGAATTTAGCTTCCCTCCCAGTGAGAACAGACCTCCTCAGTATTTTTTATTTTCTTTAAACTAACAAGGAATAACTAGTTTAGCTGAATCTATGTCATTATCATTGAATCATGAGTGAATCATTGAATCAGTGAATCATTGTTATTATTATTAATATTATTCATTTTTTTTGCAGTGTTGTGAAAATCTTTTCAATGGTTTTGTTGCAATTCACATCACAGGCAGCAGAGGGCGCTTAAAATGCCACGCTGCTCCTTTAATATTTCTCTCAATTATATTATTTATATTATATATAATTATATAATATTATAAGTATATTATAATATTTCTGTTCAAGCCAGAGTCTTTACATTTAATGTATAATCTATAATATGTATATGGATATTATGGATCACTCGTTCATCTTCAGTAATCCTGGACAGGGTCGTGGTGGATCCGGTGCCTATTCCGGGAACAATTATAGCACAAGACAGGATGCCAGTCCATCACCGGACACCACGCACACACTCCTTCACAACTAGGGCCAATTTAGAGTAGTCAATCCAGCTATAGCATGTTTTTTAGGAGGGTGGAGGAATCCAGAGAACCTGGAGGAAATCTACAGACATGTGACATGAAAATACAAGGCTCCACACAGACAGTAACCCGAGTGTAAAGCTCAGGATCCAACTGGAAACCTTAAAGCTGTGAGGCTACCTATTCATGAATATTTTACTTTTAATTAGTGGTCTGCATGTTCCCTAAAAGGTCACATGGCCGGATATGCCACTCTGATAAAGCTGGGGCTACGTTTTAAAAAGCAACACATATTCAAATGTCACAATGCGACGCTGGAATCTCACATTCAAATATTTTTCCAATCAAGCCGGGCCTCTCAGCCGGTAGAATTAATGAACATGTACAAAGCCTTTGTTAGACAGCTCAAATACAGTGCCGTGCTGTACACTAACATAGCTCTGGGAAGTATTTATGGTGTTACGGTCTGGTTCTTTGGGTCTGATGGCATATAACCTTCGGGAAAACCACAGGAATTAGTTCCCAAGACGCTTCCGATCATATTTGTTGTTAGAGTGTAATGGTTGTAGGTATGAGTTCACGTTATACGGTCATGTATTTAAAACCTTTATCATAAAAGCTCTCAGACTTCCATTGTATGTGAAGTAAACAGGTTCTTTGTTCTTTCCTCAGAGCATAGAAACATGTCAGTTTTCCTTCGGGGTAATAACCCATACACTACAGATGCAGTAGGCAGAGCATTGTTTGACAAGTGCTGAAGTACTCCTTTAAATCAGCCAGCAGTGCACACTCCATTCTGTCTCTCACTTGACTTCTTTTTGGGATGATTTTATTTTTTTTGAAGAAGAAGAAGAAGATGACGAAGATCAAGCAGACATAAGTGGCTATTCAGTTTGGCTTGGACAGGTGCAAATCACACACACATGCGCGCACATACAGGCTATAAAATATATCCATTGAGTGTATGGATATACAAAGATCAGCCATAATATTAATTAAACCACCTGCCTAATATTGTGTAGGTCCGCCTTGTGCCACTAAAACTCCGACCCAGCGAGGCCTGGACTCTACAAGACCTCTGAAGGTGTGCTGTGGTGTCTGGCACCAAGACGTCAACGGCAGATCCTTTAAGTCCTGTAAGTTGCGAAGTGGGGCGTCCGTGGATCGGACTTGTTTGTCCGGAACATCCCACAGACGCTCGACCGGATTGAGATCTGGGGAATTTGGCGGCCGAGTCAACACCTTGAACTGTTTGTCGTGTTCCTCAAACCGTTCCCGAACAAATTTTTGCAGTGTGTCAGGGCGCACATTATCCTGCTGAAAGGGAACACCGTTGCCATGAAGGAGTGTACTTGGTCTGCAACAATGTTTAGGTCGGTGGTACATTAGGTGTCGGAGTAACATTCACGTGAATTGCCAGGACCCAAGGTTTCCCAGCAGAACATTGCCCAGAGTATCACACTTCCTCCGCTGGCTTGCGTTCTTCCCATAACGCATCCTGGTGCCATCTCTTCCCCAGGTAATGACACACACACACACGCAAGCACGCACATGGCCATCCACATGATGGAAAAGAAAATGTGATTCATCAGACCAGGCCACGTTCTTCCATTGCTCCACGGTCCAGTTCCAGCCCCATATGCAACAAGCTGCGATACACCGTGCATTCTGACACCTTTCTACCACAGCCAGGATGAACATTTTTGAGCAATTTGTGCTACAGTGCTTCTGTGGGATCAAACCAGACGGTCTAGCCTTCGCCCTCCATGCGCAACAATGCACCTTGTGCGCCCATGACCCTGTCGCTGGTTCACTGGTTGTCCTTCCTTGGACCACTTTTGGTAGGTGCTAACCACTGCATACCGGGAACACCCCACAAGACCTGCCGTTTTGGAGATGCGCTGACCCAGACGTCTAATGAAGACCAGACAAGACGGCGCACGTCTGTGGCATGCCGTCTGCGGTCCTCCCTGTTTCTGCCTCTGGCACTTGTTATGTTTTTCTTAACCTCAGACTGCAACTCTATATTGACTTATGACCATTTAACATGACTCAACATTCGTCGTTTGGTCGCTGCCTTATGCGAGTGTGAAGTTTGCGGACTGTGTCTCTGCCCTCCATCATCTTCATTTCGTCCTCCTGTGCACCTACGTTGGCTTCCCGTGGATCTGCCCCGATGATGGAAACGCCAGAGGAAGCACTCGTAGGGGCATCGCCGCGCGCCTCAGATCGGCCTTGTTACGAGACTCTTAAATTGCAACGTTTTCCCCCTTGTGTGAAGCCGAACCCGTCCGGCGATCCGCCATCGATCGGCGTCCTCGGGATGTTTCATATCGATAGCCGCAACCTATTCTTCCTAGATCCTTTTCTGTACCTCCTCGTTGGATTTTCCCTTGTTCTCATCATGGCGAGCAAATCTTTATAATCTGCGTTCACCGTGCCGACAAGCACAGCCCGTGAAAGCATCGTCGCAAACGAAGCCGGCTCTTATTAACTGGTAAATAAAACCTTTATTTTAAATGACTTTTTTTTTTTACATCACAAGCATTGGATTTTCGACGTGTTACGGAGACTTGGACGGAGTCAGACGAGTTATATCCATTTTCTGAAGTGGTGCCTCATGGGTGTAATTTTTTTTAAATTGCCCACGTCCGTCTGGCCGTGTCACTTTTTTTTCTTAAAGACGTTTTTCATTGTCGATCACTACCTATCGGATTATTTTACAGTTCTGAGGTGCAACTCTTATATTTAGTTTTAGTGAATCCCACTGTCACAGCTCTAATACCGTGCATCCGGAAAGTATTCGCAGCGCTTCGCTATTCCCACATTTTGTTATGTTACAGCCTTACAGCCAGTGTCATGGCAGAGGCTGTGAATACTAATGGACATGTGCTTTTTTTTGTTGTTGTTGTTTTATTTTTAATAAATTTGCAAAGATTTCAAACAAACTCCTTTCACGTTGCCATTACGGGGTATCGTTTGTAGAATTTTGAGGAGAATAATGAATCGAATCCATTTTGGAATACGGCCGTGACGTGACAAAATGTGGGAGAAGTGAAGCGCTGCGAATACTTTCCGGATGCACTGTGTACATCATCCACCTCAACAAAAACAAGGGCTTCCTGAGTGAATTTGCTGTATTGGCGGGGGACCTAGTTACTAGGCATGATAAAGTACTGCTGCTGGGTGACTTTAACATTCACGTACGCTGTGCCTCTAAACCGTATTCTATGGAATTTTTTTTATGAAGCTGAGTCA
Source organism: Ictalurus punctatus (assembly GCF_001660625.3). Lineage (NCBI taxonomy): Eukaryota > Metazoa > Chordata > Actinopteri > Siluriformes > Ictaluridae > Ictalurus > Ictalurus punctatus. The sequence goes on along the minus strand of NC_030438.2, from coordinate 3,456,945 downwards.
TTTGACTTTGTTCAATGGGTATCTGGACCCACACATTTTCACACTTTAGATCGGATTTTAACGCAAGGTTTCTCAGTTCCTGATGTCGGAATCAGTAGAGCGACTTTCTCTGATCACAGGCCTGTACTCTTTTCCGTCCCCCTTACAAGCCCTTCTCTGGTGTGCCTATTTTGTAAGCTTACTCAAAGCTCCGGTGAGGAGTTTTTCCGCAGCATATCATGAAGTATGTAACTATTCGGAAAAGGATTCCACTCTGCAGATGCCGATGATCATCTTTATCTTTTTAATTCCACCTGTGCAGGTATCCTGAATTCCACTGCGCCTTTGAGGTATAGAAATCATAAGCCCGCGCCTCGCCGTGGCATACTGATACTACACGCGCCCTCAGACAGGCCTGTAGACGAGCCGAACTCAAACGGGAAAAGGACAGACTGCGAGTGTGTCGTGAAATTGTGAAAAATACGTTTCAGAAAGCTGCAAACTCTACAAAATGTAAAGATTTCTCCGACCGTATTACAAATAACCGTCATAAACCTAACGTTATTTTCTCCACAGTTAAAGCCGTTTTAAATCACTCAGTGCACCCTCTCTCAGAGTCTTCCGGTTCTCTTTGTGAACATTTTGGGAAGTTTTTTGCAGATAAAATGACAACCTTAAGATCTCAGATGTCTTGACGTTGCCAGATGTTTCATTATGCTCCTCCACTTGGACTGAGCTCGAGCCAGTCAACTTAGTAGGGATATTACTGGTCATTTAAAGCCAACCATATATCCCCGGGATGTTATTCCGTACTCTATTCTTTACACAAATCTCTGATACGATAGGTCCCGGTCTGCTTTTGTTTATCAACAAATGCGTATCTTCTGGTTCCTTCCCAAACTGTCTTAAATATGTTGTAGTATCCCCATATTTTTCAAAAACCAAGCCTTGACCCTTCCTCTCTGTTCATCCTATTTCTAATTGACCTTTTATCTCCAAAATTCTCGAGAAAGTCGTATTGATTCAGCCACAGTCTTACTCTCTTCATGAAATCGGATTTTAAAGCTCTACAAAGTACTGAATCGGCTCTTTTAAGAGTCTCAAGCGATATCTCAATTTAGACCGACTCTAGGAGATCCACGGCCCTACTCTTATCAGATCTGATTGCCGCTTTTGATTTGGTCAACCATGAGATCCTGTTGACTCATTTGGAGATACCAGTGGGCTTGCGTGGCACAGTATTACAGTGGTCCCGCTGCTATTCGACCAGCAGGTGGTACACTGTTCGTATCGGCCATCATTCCTCCTCTAGTATACCTCTCGGTTGTGGAGTTCCACAGGGAGTAATTCTCGGTCCAGTGTTGTTTTCCCTGTATATGCTCCCTCTGGCTTCTGTCCTTCTCATTTATATCTGATCTGCCTGTTCATTTACATGCGATTGATACCCAGATTTCCCTTCCCTTAAAACAAAATGATAAATGCGCTCTACAACCAGCGATGGTCTGTTTAAATGAACTCAAGCTACGTCTTTCTAGCAGCTCTCTAAACGTAAAGGATAACAAAACTGAAACGATCTCATTCGGACCGAAGGAAAATTGTGCCGTTGACCTCGACCTCGGTTCTTTTTTTGCGCCGTATAAAACCCACTGCGCTCAGAACCTGGGCGTCGTGTTCGATGACGAGCTAAAATCCGATAAGCGGATTAGCGCGGTTGTAAAATCTTGCTTTTTTTCAATTCTTACTGAAAGTAAAACCCTTCATATCTCCGTGCAACTTTCAGTCCGTGATCCATGCTTTTGTTTCGATTATCGTAATTCGCTCGACTACCGGATCTCTCAGTCTTCCCGCTCCCGTTTACAGCCGGTGCAACACGCAGCTGCCGGGTTTCTCGCTCGCGGGGACTCGTGAACACGAGCCCGTTCCACCTACTTTAATCAATCTACATTGGCTCCCTGTTAAGCATAGAATTGATTTTAAAATGTTATTGTTTGTTTACAAATCCCTCAACGACTCGGCCCCTCGGTGTTCGACTGATTTGCCCGACCCGAACACTCCCTCTAGAATGCTGCCATCTTGTGACCTTGCTTTTCTCACTGATCTCACCCAGATCTAGACTTAAAAGACGAGGCGACCGCGCCCTCGCGATTGCCGGTTCAGAACTCTGCAGTAGTCTTCCCTACCATATCAGACTCGCCGCTTAAAACCTGCGGCTTTTAAATCTACTCTAAAGACATCGTTATTTCCCCTGACTTTCAGAATTCCGTGATCATTGCGATTTCTATTTTTCTTTCTACTATGGTGCTTGTTATTTACTCTGCTGCAGGCTTTCGTAGTTATTTCTTATACTGTACGGCACGTTACATGTGCTCTATAAATAAATACGATTGACAAAGCATCACAGTTTGGCCCTCGTAAACGTCGCTCAGATCTTTACGCTTGCCCGTTTTTCCTGCTTCCAACACGTCGACTTTGAGAACCGACTGTTCACTCGCTGCCTGATATATCCAGGTGCCACTGTAAGGAGATAATCAATGTCATTCACGTCACCTGTCAGTGGTTTTAATGTTATGGCTGATCAGTGTATGTTGTCTCAGCTTAAATAATATCTCTACATTTACCTATAAGTCGATCCTTACCTTTAGTAACCAAAATGACATCTTTAATAATAATAATAATAATAATAATAATAATAATAATAACATTTGGTCTCCATAAACAGATAAAAACTTGGCCACACACACACACACACCCACACACACACACTGTATGTGCTGAGAGCCGCTGAAAGCTTCGATCAGCTTGATTGCTCCCAAGTGTGTCGTTCTGACTGCTTTGTTTTGATTTGTGTGCGCGTGTGTGCGCGTGTGTGTGTGCGTGTGTGTGCGCGTGTGTGCGCGCGTGTGTGCGTGTTGACCTTCAGAGTTACGTAAATGGCCACTTTGGTCAAAGCATGTGCTGCTATTGTTAGAGATGACAACAGTTCTTCCCTCATTTCGCATCAGTGATCTTAGTGATTGATTTTCCCACCTGAAAGACGCTCGCTTTGGGTCAGGTTCAAAAGGAGAACGTGTTGAGATCACTAATGTGAAATAACGTCGACCGAGACATGTCCGACTGAGACGATAACTAATATCCGTTACTGTACAATGTGTGCATCTGGAATGCAGGAACAATTTGGCTCCTGAACTTTATTCGTTCAGTTAGCTACAGTCGAGCTCATAAGTTTGCACACGCGCCGAAAAATCTGCACATGATAATAATTATTTTAAAAGAGGGATCATTAAAATGGCATGTTTTTTTTTTTTATTATTTATTTAGTTCTGCCCTGATTAAGTTATTTCACTTAACAGATGTTTACACACCGTATACTGCACAATACACTGTAATGAACTGAACTCACACACATGAACCAGTTCCAAAGTTTACACACACTCGATTCTTAACACCGTGTGTCGTTACCTGGATGATCCACGACGTCGGATGTGTTCACGTGTCGTGAGAGTTGCTGACGAGTCCCTCGTTCGTCCTGAGCGGTTAAACCGCCCGCCGTTCTTCGAGAAAAATCCTCCAGGTACGACACGTTCTTCGCTTTTCCAGCGCCTTCTTCATATCCGATCCCGTTCCATCAGCGTCTACATGATGTCGAGATCCGTCTCCTCGCACCGAGGACGACCGAGGGACTCGCGCACGACGATCACACAAGATGCGACCGATCCTTTTTATTCATCGTTATTATTTTGTTTCAAAGATCGTTATTTTTTAGCCCTTCAGAAGCTACATAAGATATTCACATGTTTCCCAGAGGGCAAAATAATAACAATTTACAGTACACTCATCATCCTGTTCAAAAGTTTACACCCCCCTGGCTCTTACTGTATCGTGTCGCCTTCCCGAGTGAACGTCAGCACCTCGTGTGATCGTCGTGCGCGAGTCCCTCGGTCGTCCTCGGTGCGAGGAGACGGATCTCGACATCATGTAGACGCTGATGGAACGCGATCGGATATGAAGAAGGCGCTGGAAAAGCCAATAATGTGCAGCACCTGGAGGATTTTTCTGAAGAACGGCGGGCCGTTTAACCGCTCAGGACGAACAAGGGACTCGTCAGCGAGTCTCACGAAACATAAACACAGTCGTGGATCATCCAGGTGACGACACACGGTGTTAAGAATCAACGGTATGAAAACTTTTGAACCGGTTCATGTGTGTGAATTCAGTTCATTATAGTGTGTTGTGGAACTAAATAAATCAAAACACAATGCGATTTTTATGATCCGTCTTAATCTTTGAAAAATGATTAACATTTTGCAGGCGTGTGTAAACGTATGAGCTCACCTGTATTTTCTTCCATCTGTCCATTTCAGTATGATTTAATGTAATCGTTTATTCCGATTGTTGTTGTTGTTACAGAGAGCGACTCGGGCAAGCCAGAATAAATAGGTATATAAAATAATAAGGTAGTGATGAAAGGCACTATGGCATGACAGATACAGTGCTTCAGTCTGATTCTGAGATACTCTATTCTGCCATGGTATGTAGCAGTAAATATAGTGGCAGTATAAATAGGAGACTGAACCAGCTGTGTGTGTGTGTGTGTGTGTGTGTGTGTGTGTGTGTGTCTCCTGCTCCTTCATTCTTCTCTGTTCAGGCCAAATCCCAAAGCACCTTAGAGCCCGGAATACACACATACACAGCAACTTGCTTGACAGCAATTTCCAAGGTGACAGGAGTGTCGGCACACACACACACACACACACACACACACACACACACACACACAGAGCTGTGTTTAAGCACAGAGGTGTGTGGTGTTGAGGAAGTGTGCAGGATGAGAATTATTCACTCACCCACCATCTCCTACTTTGGTTTTAGACGAACGACGTTTAATTCAGAAGTCAACATGACCAACTGCGACCTGAACGTCTGTCCGTGTGTCCGTTTATCTGTCTCTGTGTCTCCTGCTAATAATCTTTCTTTCTTTCTTTCTTTCTTTCTTTCTTTCTTTCTTTCTTTCTTTCTTTTTTAGGTTCCATGATGACCCTCATCCCCCGAGCTCAGACTTTCCAAAGCTTCCTGACTGAAGAGACAGAAGAGGAAAAGAGAGAGAAGGAGAGATCAGGCTCGCCCTCTGGTGAACATAAAGGGCACTACAGCTCTGCACTGCTGCACTGATAGCCACTCTTAGCAGGGAAATCGAGAAGAAAAAAGGAAACGGAGAAGTTGAGAGGGGAAAAAAAGAGAGACATTTTACAGTTAGAGAATCAGTAGACATGTACAGTACAGTAAAGATGTATAGTTCTATAAATATCACTTGTAGAGATGAATATAATCTAGAATGGTTTTGTACCTGCTGTACAGCAACAGATGCCTCAATCTGCAACTTTATTTTTGCACCTTTCTTTTCTTTTTCTTTTTTTTTCCCCCCTTCTACCGAAAACTCCTTTCTGCACGTTATCATATTTTGTGGACTATGAGATGGCTTTCTTGGCATGAGGATACAGACAGGATACTAAGCTAAGCTTCGAGTTGGCCTGAAGAGGCCACGAGTCAGCCATATTCGAGAAATGTAGTAGAATGACGACTGTGAAAATGATCTAAATCGAATGATCTGACCTTCACACGGAGCAGGTCTCAACGCAGAGGCGTGTGGAATCGATACCGAGGTAAACTGGGTGCGTCTGAATTAGTTATACGGATAAAGAACGCGACCTGGCTTAGCAGTTAAGCATGATTTCCTCGCACCTCTAGAGTCGGGGGTTCGATTCCCGCCCCTGCCCTGTGTGCGCAGAGGTCGCATGTTCTCTTTGTGGGTTTCCTCGGGGTACTCCGGTTTCCTCCCCAGTCCAAAGACATGCTGTGAAACCGGATAAGTTGAATTTTAAGCCGAATACACTTAAATAGAGTTAACCGAGTTACATTTCTGTCGTATTTAAGTGTAAATCGATTTTCTTTTTTGAGTTAAATGAACTTATCCGGTTTTACAGTGCAGGCATTGTCGACTGGCTGGCCTTTCCAAATTGTCCGCGGCGTGTGTGTGTCCGTCGATGGGTCGGCACCCTGTCCAGGGTGTCCCCCGCCTTGTGCCCCGAGTTCCCCGGGATAGACTCCAGGCTCGCCGCGACCCTGTGACGGATAAGCGGTATGGAAAATAAATGGCCGGATGGATGGAGGACTAATACGGCGAGCGTAAACGTGCATCCCGGATCCTCAGCCTGCTAGTAAACAAATCCGCAGTTGCCATGGTGAGAAGAAATCCCCACATCGTAGCCAGATGGAAACTGGCATACGCTCAGGACGCGAGACTCTGTTGGTCCGTCGGTAAACACGACGCTAGACTCCTGCGCACATGTACTCAAGCTTTTTCCCCACGAGGCGCACTTCGCAGCTTTTGGAGAACCGTCGCCCAACAAAACCCCACTCGTCAATACGTATAAAAAAACACTCCATATCTTTTTGCCCAGGGCTTTTATTGCCCATTACGAACTGGCTAATAAAAGAAAAGAAAATAGAAACACATTAAAGTAAAAAAAAAAAAAAAGAATTTTATAATTCCACAGACCTGCCAACCCTGAAGAGCAACAACGTCCTGCGTTATCGATCTGCCGCCCTGAGAGCTGACCGGCGCGGGGCAGACCCAACAGCGCTTTTAAATCTCTTATCTAATCAGCATCGGCATTAATAATGTCCGTAAAGCGTGAGATTCATTCAACTCGAAACATTCCGCATTTACCTGCAAGTAGAAAGCGAAGACGCCGCATCAGCGCTTATTTCAAAAACACCGTGGGCACGGGTTCAAACTTTTACTAGTGTGAAATGAGGAAAGGGGGCGGGGCTTCCAGAGACCGTCGGTAAATATTAGAGCGCTAAAAACGCCGAGAAAGCACCCGCTGTTTTTCATGACGAAAAACAGACGCTCTTTTGACACGTGAAAACGTGTAAATGATTCAAAGTCTAAAAAAAAAAAAAAAAAAAAAAGGTTTAAACGTTCCTTCAGCGGGAAATCCCGCACTCTTTACACACCTCCACTCTGAAGGAACTTTTCACCGTGAAGTAACGTGTATTGATTTGGTTTTTCTCTTGGCAGAATTTAGAGGCGTGTCTTATACTCTGAGAGGAAGCTGGCATAACGTCCATAAAATATGGTAGGTTGCTTGTACATGATTTCATTTTCAAACGCACATGTTAGAGGAGTGTTCGGTTAGCTTCTCTAATCAAAAACAAACAAACAAACAAAAAAAAGTCTTTTTGCACCCGGCACTTTTAACCCAAGCCTGATTTGCACTTCAGTGTTTTTGTTGTTGTTGTTGTTTTGCTCTTTGTGTATTGTGTAGATTTGTGACGTGACACTGAGATCTCACGTATTTTTTTCGTTTTTTTTTTTTTTTTCCCCCGAACCCCCCGTGTTGATCACCCAGAGCGGAACGTGCACGGTCGGAAATAAAGATATCGAACTGTACATTTTTTAAAAAAAAATTAATTTTTTTTTTTTGCTCGTCACTGGAGTTGTAAAGTCAAGGGTACATCTTTTCTACCTTTAGTATGTATTTTTATTTATTCATTTTTTACCTGGGAAGGTGCATGTGGTGTTCATTTAATCAGCTTGCAGCGCAAAGGTCCAATTGTGCACCTTCACTTCTTTGAAATATATACTATATTCATGTGTCCAAGTGAAAGAGACATCCTAAAGGTGCATGTCCTCTTGATGGTGTCAGTGTTTTCCTGTTTTCCAATACTGATAGTAGTGCACCCTTAATCAGTGCGTTTACACGGACGACGGTAATCCGATATGAACCCGGTTAAGACGACACCGGTTAAGAAACTCGCGTGTAAACGGCGATTATCGATGACCTTAATCCGGTTAAAGTCGCACTCGGAGTAAACACGAATGGAATGAAGACGTGTGGAGTATTTCCTGTTTTAGTCGCGTTATCGGCGTGCGTTACAGACGTGTACGCACCTTAATCACGCTATCAACGTCGTGTGGGAGTTTTCGCCGCATTGTGCGACAGGACGCGTACGCACACGGCAGCGCTCGACCGTCTGACGGTAAACGAGAGAGCACGGCTGCGTCCCAAACCGCGTACTTGCCTGCTACATACAATAGGCTGAAATACACGTATTTCAGCTACTGTATAGACGGTAAGTACGCGGTTTGGGACGCAGCCCACGGCTTCGTGCGGTCGTCTATTAGCACGTACAGCGCGACGAATAATTAACCGCACTCGAAGCGTCCGTAGGAATGAAAACCGAAACACCCGAAACTGAATACGGTCCCATAACGAAGACCGACTGTATGTCGATACGTGAAACTCTGGACGCGTGACGTTAATCGCTCTGTGTTCTATAACACGTCAAACCTGAACATGAAAGGAATATTCTAAACGCAGCTCACGTGAACACCTTGATCAGAATGTCGTCTCATCCAGAATAAGGTCAGTGATCGGATTACCGCCGTCCATGTAAACGCGGTCGCTGACTTCTTTGAATCCATCGTAAAAGGTCGTTACATGTCCGTTTCATTGGTGGATTTTCAAAACACACCTTTACCCAGGAGGCACTGCTGCAGCCTTACACAGACGCAAAGTGTAAACAGGGCCACTGAAAAAAAATAAAAAAAATAAAAAAAGAAATCACATTTCAGAACTCTAATATTTGACTGCGTCGAGATGAAGCTTCGTCCTTCCAGCACGGAGGGACGACGGAACATCGTGCACTCTGTCGTGCCGTTCTCAGCCTGGGAGGAAAAGTGTGCGCGAGTCTCCGAGGAAATCACGCTCGGTTATACCGTTAGTGCGGCGGAACGAGTCAACGAGGTCGCGGTGAAAACAGTATTGGAAGAGAGAAGTGTTTACACGGGGCCTTCTTTGTTTGAATGATGTCCCCCCCCCTCCTCCCCTCCGAAAAATAGTCTGCCTTGCTGTTGAAGTGTATTGTACTAAGTTTCCTTTTGATCAAAGCTGTAAACTGTCTAATGTGTCGTGTGGCAACTTTAAAGTGTCATTAACTGCTGAGTAAACCTAACTCTGCGTTCGCACTAGCAAGCTCCTGTCGTCACCTCAGGTTTGTCTCCTGTGGGTGTGGCCTGTTCGGTTTCTTTAATTATTCAGTGCTATGTTTAGCAGCTATGTTTAATGTTGTGGAGGATCCTTGAGACAAGGATTTGTAAATATTACTTACAGCAGATATAAACAGTTGTTCCCTCAACAACCGATCTGTTTGGCTTTTTTTCCGATTCCGAAGACTCTCTTGTGGAGGAAACTTACCCGGTACAAAGCGCCGACGCTGGAGACTCCTCCCATACGTGTGAAATAAACGGGGTTGTTCGAGAAATCTCCATCAGATCTATCATTACACAGTACGTGTTTGTTAGAGCCGTAGATCGAGGGTGCGTCTCGATCATACACTGTACATGACTAGGGGCAGTGTTAAGGAACCCGGCTCACGACACATCGGGACGCTGATGGCTCGATTTCCCGGAGACGTGACTACATAGTCAGAACGCGAGACGTCAGGACCGCTAGCGTTCCGACGTTATACGTCATATAAACGCGTCCGCTCAATCGCACGCGCCTGCCGTGGTTACATCGAGCAGGCTCGTGGGCGAGCTGGTGGATTTTTAAACATCGTTTAACACTGTAAACAAAACTGTAAACAGAACATCTAATATAGTTAAAGAGCGCTGACGTATGTAGTCGTCTGAGCGCTACGACGATAACAAGCTACTTACATTTGTAGACGTTGACCGAGAGATCGTCCGCCGTTGTTTTTTTTTTTTTTTTTCCAGAGCCGAGAGGCTTCAGAAAACATGACGTCATTTACAGTAAGGGAACATCGTGCGCATCGATGCTGCCTGGTGCATCGTGGGATTTTTTTTTTTTTTTTTAAGGGAACGAACCTTCCAGTGCACCGGAAAGATTTTATGATCGAGGCAGCCTTTAAAATGGCCGATTCCCTGATCAGCGTCCTGACTGCTGATCGAGACGCACCCGTGAAGGAGGAGTTTTTCACATTAATAGATCAATATGTAGCTGTGATTTGAGTTACTGCTGTGAGAACTACTGTTAAAGAAAATGAATCGACATCTCCGACCAATCAGAATCGAGATAATTCAATAATACTAAAACGAAAAGGTAAAAGCTTTTGTTTCCACAAAATACACCGGTATTCGCGGGATTGCAGCGATAGCCGATTTATTATTTATTTTTCTTTCAGATTTGTTACAATGCGGCGTGGGAAGAAATCCACATAACCATTTTATAACCATAGCTTCGTCTCCTCGTGGGTTTTACTTCGATATCACGTAAACTGTATTAAACAAAGTGACAGAGTAAAAATTATACAAAGTTGGCCTGTGGCCGTGATTATGCTGGATAGGCCACGCCCACACCGTCAACCCCGCAGTGACGTGAACGGCTTGTTGATTGCTAGTGTACACGGCGGATAAGGAACTGTTCTCGTTAACATGTTGTAAACGTGTTTGCTGTTTCTGCGGTACAGAGATGTAGCTGCTTCTGTCGATCATTTCCGCCTCACTCTGATCTGATCTGATCCGATCCGATCCGATCATACACATATGTGGCGTGACTGGTCATGTACATAGGTCAGCTTTTACATACAGGAAAATAAAAACAATGTCTTATATACTATAATAGTTGTAGCGTGTGCTTAAGAGACTTCAAAAGGATTCATTTTAACAGTCATGACCGTTTAAAAAAAATAAAATAATAATAAAATTTGGGACCATGTACATAGATACATTAAAAAAGAAAGAGTCACTTTATTGTGGCCTACTCAGGAGTTACGTCCAACGTCCAATGTCGTTGCAGTAGCGTTACAACCGATGGCGAATACTTACGAATACTACCACGTTTTTAATTAATGAAAGAAAGCTTTCAAGGTAACAAAAAACACTTTTATTACAAGAGTTTTTCAAAACCTGTCCATCATATAACCCCCCCCCCCCCCCCCCCCCCCCCATCTATAAAAGCCAAATCATAAAAGTCATTCATTTTTTTCTTGAGCTTAACACAGACACTTTATCCTCCACCAGTGATGCTATAATCCACTGATAATCCACTGTCGTTCTCTCGTCATCCCCTCTTCAGAGATCGTTTCTCCATTTCTGGACGTATGAAAGCAAAAAGCAGCTTAAAATGGACTACAGTGTGTTTCTAAGTTTAAAAAAAAAAAAAAAAAAAAAAGGTCAATAATAATCTTATTATAAGATAAAACATTAGTCTTATTAATAAAACACCTTAGTGAAAGAGGCATCGTTGAAGGAGTAGCGCGGTGTTTTCAGCCCGGTGTGATTGATACGCAAACACCCTTCGAAGCGTTTCTGAAAACTGGGTTTTACAATTAGTCAGGAGTGAAACACTAAAGGGAGTGGCGTTATAGGAAAACGATGGATTACAGGGTGGTGTGATGCGGCTCGACGGCAATTCGGGGTTGCCGTTACCACCGCTACAGCGCATCCTGAAGCGTATTATTACTCTTCACACGCCACAGGATTCCACCGAGTTTTTCTGTGATCGCTGCAGCCAAAAAGGCTCGATTTCACCGCGGTTTAAAAAAATAAATAAAATAAACGAATCGAAGAAGGCTTCGGCCGAATGCGCGTCGCGTGACGTCGTCTTGTCCCGGATCTGCAGGAAATCTGCGGAAATTTCACGAGACCGCGAGCTCCTCCGAATACCGCGGCGTTTGCTTGATTTAGCGTTCATTCCTGCCATCGCAAAACTCGCCGATTCGCGGCGGGACTGCATCGTACCACGGCGGTCTGCCGACAATTACGGCTTACTGATCCGTTTACCGTTGTGGAATTCTCACTCCGGTCGTTCCCTCGCCGGCCTCGACCGAGACAAACCGCACAGCTCTCCATGATGGAAAGCTTAACGGCGTTACGCCTGACCGTTACAAAGCGATGACCCACAACACCCCGCCCTTACATTTGTCAATAATAAATATCTCCTCAGAGAGAAATTTCACCGTATCAACGATTACACACATTTTGAATCCGGGGCGTATATACGGAGCATCCGGCACCCATACGTATGTATGTTGTTAGTATAGAAACGATAACGTATAAGAACAAGTGCTTTAATGTAAACCTGTGATTTGAATTACAGCCGAGACTCCCGTCAGAGCTGCTGTTATAGAAAAAGAACCGACACCTGCTGACCAATGAGACTCAAGAATTCAACGGTGCTGTTGTATAGGACAGTATTAAACGTGGTCGTGATGTCAGGACGCCACAGGATATCATCAGTCTGTCTACGATCCATTTCCATCCGATAACGTCGCCCGTTTTGTTGAATTAACCCAACTGACTTTATTTTTATTTCATCACGGGCCTTCTCTTTCCAGCAGATTTCCCCAGTGTCTCTTCCTTCTTTCCGACTCATCACCTGTCAATCAAAGACTAATCACTGAGGTCAAACGAGCTCACTGGTCCATCTCATATTCTTGTCTTTTCAGTACGAACACGACGACATCACGGTCTTCCTTTCTTCTGCGCTCTCGCGTGTTGGAAGTTGACATAGATCGGATTATTCTTTCTTTGGTTCCTCGTTGTCTTTTTCATCTTGTCATACACTCCTCCTTGCTCGTTAGTGTAAATATGCTACGGGGGGAGGGGAAAAACATTCGTTAGTAACGAGGACGGCGTGGTTAGTGATGAGAATGTAGTGTGTGCGAATGGACGCGCGGTAAGCGAGAGATTCGCGTGTTAGAGCGTATACATACAAGGACGAAAATGATTTAGGAAAAAAAGACACGTTGCGGAACGTTAAATCGGAGGCTGGAAAACGTGGTCGCGTTCTAGCGACGCCGCGCCGCGCTTAGCGAAGCCGCATACGAATAAATCGAGTTGTAGATCGTTCGCGGGACATCGGCCATAACGTTAAAACCACCGACGGGCGGCGTGAAGAACATATTTGATCATCTCATTGCAGTTGGCAAGGGGCGGGATATATTAGGCAGCAAGTGAACAGTCAGTTCTTGAAGTTGACGTGTTGGAAGAAGGAAAAATGGCCGAGCGGACCCTGCCACACTAATAGCTCAGGAATGGATTGAGAAACACGTCTGAGAGTTCGAGGTGTTGTGACTCGGCCTCCAAACCCCCCCCAGATCTCAAATCGGATCAGGCTGACCTACGCGAGAATAGGCAGGTGGTTTTAATGTTATGGCTGATCAGTGTATACGCTTATTTATTTCAACGTACACAAATTTCGCGAAACTCCATATCGATGAAGGAAAGCCGTCCGAAAGAGTTCAGTTAGGGCAAAAGAAACGCTGGCGTACGAAAGGAGAAAGAGTGAGCGTGCGCGTGTGTGTCTGCGGTAATCGACGGGCTGCATTATCGTAAGATCGAGTGCGTGTAGCCATCACGAGCTGCCCTTTCACTGTCTAGCGGCCATTTTGTTGTTTACGGCTCTGCGGGTTTCCCCTTTTATGGGATAAATACGGAGAGGTAAATACGCGGGTAAATACGGAGAGACGTCGACCCGTCGCTACGGAAACGTTTGTAAATCTGCCGGGAAGTGCTGTTTGGTTCGTCCTACAAAGACATTTACGCACAACTTTACGGGACGGTTGATAAATGAGGCCCTACTTCAAATTCAAACCAAACTTCGAACACGAGGTGACGATCCACATGTGGAGCTGAAGGAGCACTTCCGAGGTCATGCTCACTCCGTGAAATGTGAACGAATCGATACGGCTGCCTCGTACGGTATCACGTGCCTACGTCCGATACGGCAGATTGTCTCGTACTGTACGTACCGCGTTAATTAAGTGAGATGTGCTTCTCTACGGCGCTCAGAACCATGTAGGGGTTTTACCTGTCTTTTGGTGGTATGGGTCCTGTACTCCAATCTCCGCACCTTCCTCCTGCAGAACGAGGGAGAGATCATTAAAGCAGCCGCATTAAAGTGCACGTCGTTATTTAGCCTGAAGAGTGAGAGTCTAGGATTCAGTAAAGGAGAACAAAAAAAAAAAAAAGGAACATTTTGAAAGGGAAAATAATGACGACGCGTATACAGTGTCCGTGAGTGGGCTGGCGTCTGCCTGCTGGAAGAACTCCGGGTCTACGGGAGTGACTCGGATGCATTTCCGTCTAGCCGCATGACGTGTGCGCTGATCATCTCACTGAAGGAGGAGGACGTGATTCAAAGGCGAACTCGGCGTTAGAGCACGTTGGCATGAAATCTTTTGATCTGCAAATACTGACTTGAGTGTTATCCTGGATGCAGATTCTCACATCACGATCGTTAACTGTGCAGCTCGTCTCTAGCCGACGGTACCAGATTAGCACGTGCTGAATAACCTCATTACTGAGATCATGACAACATTTAAGCTTTCAAACACGTCCCCCGTCACCGTATTTTATTTACTTGTATACTACAGTGCTGCTTTGTGAAAGTAGAATGATTTAATAGTATTGTGATTTGTTTTAATAATAATCATTATTAATAATAATAGCAGTAGCACGTGAAGTACTAGTTGAAGTTTACAAACAAACAAGTTGGTATAAGGCTGATGTCTTTTTAGATTGTTTTATAATTATTTTTATTATTAACGTTGTTGTTTTTGTTCTCATTAACTTTTATTTGTCTTATGGACAGCGCTTCGAGAAGCTGCTTCAAAGGCGCTTTATAAAATAAAAGTTTATTATTATTATTATTATTATTATTATAATGATGGAGTCTGTAATGGTTACCATTAGCATTCGCATTTGGATGAGAGAAATGAAATGCTAATATGACTAAAACAGTACATTTCCATGCAATTAGACAAATCAGCCAGTCACGTCACAGAATGATGTCTGTAGCGTAAAATCATGCAGATTCTGTACAGGTCACGAGAAAAACATGGCTAGGTCTTCTGCTAGTGTAGCCGACGTGTCATCCTGAGATGCCTTTCTGCTCACCGCGCTTGTAAAGTGTGGTTATCCGAGTTACCGTAGACGTCCGGTCAGCTCCAACCAGTCTGGACATTCTCCCCTGACCTCCCGCACTAGCACAGCCTGCAGAACTGATGTATCTGCGTAATATCACGCACTGTGCCGCTGCCCTGCGATTGGCTGCTCGAACACCCACAAATCCAAGAATAAAAACCGCCGTTCTTGACAAAGTGGACGGTGGGTATAGATTTACACGGTGCATGCGATAACGTACCTGCTCCTCCACGTGAATAAAAGAGCGACGGTCATCAGGACGAGCGCACCCGCTACTCCTCCTCCGATGTAAATATACCGCCTGTTCGGAGCATCACCGAGTCCTGAAATAAAAGCGGTCGGAGATGTCGGGTAAGAGGAGGGTGATTGAGCCACAGTCAGTACAAAAATAAGGATCTGAAGGTTCTCTCTCGCTTCTCGTGTAAAACTAAAGAGTGTATTCGGAGTTTGAGATTTAAGTTTAAAGATGCAGGTAAGATCAGTCTGTCGTTGGAGCACGGTGGTTTAGTGGTCAGTACGTGTGTCATTCGACACATCTAGATGTTAAAAACAAAAGATCAAATCTTAAACTCTGGTATCATATCAAGCTTTTGATCTCAAACCCATTTGTCTTTGGCGTATAGAACGAGAAAATGAATCGGCCTTGCCGTTCTAATAGTTTCAGAAGGGACTGTGAGAATGATCTGTGCAAGTGTCTGTTTTAATAGACGTCTCTGTATTCTGTTTCCCGGGGTATTGCACCTAACTTTGCTACTTCCTGTAGGCAAGTAGCAATTGGGCGTGGGACGGGAGACGGTTTTTTTGACCTACATGGGAGAGAACGGCCTAACTCACTTGTTTTTAGCTCGGTGATTTCTTTATTCCGATAAAATGGCCCGATTTTCTCTACTTGCTACAAGTAGCCTCAAATACCGAAAGGAAGCCATTACAGGTGGCGTGACTGAAAGTTCAAAAGTGACAGGAATATAGTTCCACTTTCACTTGTGCTGAACATTCATGCGGAATGTTGGGTTATATCAGATAACCGTTTGTGTGCAAATAGCACCTTTGAGGCGAGCGTGGTCGATTTGCACTTACGCTGATATGGTAGCGATAAGCTTCACGTACATTCAGAATTAGCCTTGCAGCTAAATCGGAGCGCCAAAAGACATTAAAGACTCGGCTGACGGACTCTATTCGTGCTCATGTAATGGTGTCGTGCAGTCGGAAACCTTTGGGACCGGGGAACATTGTCAGCAGGATAAGTCTGCTCGAAAACCCGGCGTCGGTGCTGAAGTTACAGCGATACATCCCGCCATCATCTTCGCTCACGTTGTTTAAACGCAGCTTCAATTCCATCTCGTCGCTGCAGTTCACGATTTCTCTGCGCACAGAGTACTCGCTGAGCTCCACGCCATCGCCGTTCTGCTTACACACTCCTAAAAGCCTGCTCCCGCCGTCCACTCCCCCGATCCTCTCTACGCTGACCTCGTACACGACGTCGTCATGACTACAGCTGATGGTCACGTCTTCGTTTTCGGAGATGACGAGCGTGGTGTTGGGATTGTGGGAGACGACGGTCGTGGCGACTGCAGGGAAGAAAGCGGGAAGAAAATGATCAGATAAGATAAGAGACATCTCGAGGAGTTCGTGATATCCACACTTGTATATAGGGTTAGAACAATATAACATAACCATCCACCAGTGCATTACAAATCCTGTGTACAACTTCACTTCCTAACTTAAAAGAAGACAGTATTACATTTTTTTTTTTTCCCCCCCTGAGAGTTCGATTATTCTGTGAGGAGAACCTTGTTACGGTGGACTGAAGTCTTTGCGCTTAACTCGCACTAACCAGTAAAAGTTAACTTATTAGTGACGAAACTGACAGAACGCCCAAATTACAACTGGAAAGTTTTCTTTAAAAGTCCAGATTTAGCCTGTGATCTAATTTCCTACCCAACTCCTCTTTAAAAGCCCCTTTTACAGCTCCCATTAAAACGCAGTCTTCTCAGATCACGCACAGAACTCCCCTTTACACTCCCTGCACATGGTTCTTGGAACGGTGATCATTTCTCAAATGCAGATCTACTTGGAACGTCTAACGGGAAACACTCTGTTGTCGGTTTCTACGTAGAACCTTTAAGAGTTCCTCTAGACCAGTGGTCACCAACCCTGTTCCTGGAGATCTACCTTCTCGAAGACTCTAGCTCCGACCATACTCGCGCCCATTTGACCGTTTCTTTAAGGAGTTCTTGATCAACTAAAACAAGTTGGAGATGGAACCTGCAGGAAGGTAGACCTCAAGGAAGACGGTTGGTGACCACTGCTGTAGATGGACAGAGAAGTCCAGAGAAATTTGAACGGTTTAAAGGGTTTCAACCCGTTATTTCTTAACCTTACTATACTCTACAATCAATTCCCCTCCGTTAAAAGTGACGTTAATGTTCTCTTTAAAGGTCATCGGAGTTTTCTCCACATCGTTAGCCTTTTAAAGGGATTTCCCTCAATTTAGCTCCATTTCCTTATAAAACACCCCCCAAACGGTATCATAATAATGATGGTCAATCTTTAAAAACTGATATCCAGGTTATCACGATGAATTGTGTTACAGATATTGCAGGAAAGGGGAAGAAAAAAAAAAAAAAGCTATGACAGTCAGGTTGAAGTAAGAAAATTTTATTGACCCGACATAAATGACGGTCAATGATCAGTGGAGAAGGCGCGTCTGAAAGATGGTCGGTGCTTAGAAAGATTGTAACTACTTAAACGACAAAAACATGATGAAATCGTGTCTAATATACACCGATGAAATGCCCGTGGATGCGTCATACCTTGTTTTTGCACCAGCGTATCTTTGGTCCATGACCCTTGAGGAAACGTCTGCACCGAGCAGTGATACACACCCTCGTCTTTTTCAGAGACGTTCGTTATTCTGATGCTGCCATCCATCTTTGATGCATGAATGAACTCGACTCTACCGTCATAAGCAGTGTTGAAATTGACACCGAAGTCGGGGTGATAAACGGCCAGGGGAGTCGAATCGCCTCCTTTAGTCCATGACACCATGATGAGGTTACCACTCCAAGGACATGAGCAATCTAACAGCATCCTGTCCTGAAGCTTCACAGGGCCGCCTGGCGACAAAAGCTGCTCCGAGCCTGAAAGATGAACGCAGAAAGATCGATGTTTATGGTTTATAAACTGCACACAGTCAGCTGATAGAAATGTAGATCAGCTGTCAAATAATTCTTGCCTAATATTCAAGTAAATAATGAGATACAGCGCCTCCTGTAATAATCACCCCCTTTGTTATTATTTCTCGTTGTGCTGCAACAGATGATTATATTAGAACGTAATCAGTCATTATATTAGAATAATAAGTATATCAGAATGCGAACAAACAAACAAACAAACAAAAAACGTCTACACTACATACACACCTTGCACACGAACGATATATCCACCTCGTCAATGCAATTACGCGAGTTGAAATATGCGATTAGTTCGATAGCAACTGTTTTTATGACACCATAATATTAGGTGGTGAAGAGTATTGAAAGTACGATATTTTGAGCGACTTCCGTTATAACGTAATCGTTCGGACGGAGTAGGCGTGTCGTCACACGTCGTGTAAACCTGCATTTAGCAAACGTCCGAATAGGAAACTGTGCTACTGAGAAACCTCACAACCCAGCAGCTGGTTTCCCACCACAGAAGGGTGTCATTTCTTTTATTATATTAATAACACAAAAAAAACCCCAAATGTGGACAGGGCGGAAACAGATCGCACAGATACAGATAAACCTCTCAACCTCCTAACCTGATTCATATAATCAACAGATCAGTAAAATCAGGGTGACGTTTTATTTACTTTATTTACAAGAAAAGAAAATGGAGGAAGAAAATAAAAAAAAAAAATAATAAAAATAAAAAAAAGAGTTATGGAACAGTCATGGCTGTCCCGAACATCAGCTGAAAATATATAACTATATACAGTATATTTTCAGTATTATTATTCAGCATTATTGCCAGTGTTTTGGTTCGGTCCGTTTTTGTCCATATTTGAGGTTAATTAAAATGAGCTATCGAGTTATCCACTTGGAAGTACCACCTCGTACACCAGTATGTCTACGGAAACCGTTCGCAAGACCCCAGCTGTCTTTCAAGCTAATAGTGAAGACGCGATTAACACATGACTGAATCATCCATCCATCCATCCATCCACGTTCTGTATCCTAACACAGGGTCGTGGGGAGACCGGAACCTATCCCAGAGGACTCAGGGCACAAGGCAGGCGACACGCTGGACGGGGTGCCAACCCATCGCAGGGCACAATCTGTACGAATCACGTATCGTATTAATATATTTTTTTACCAAGCCCTCAACCCCATGGATGGACATGCTGAGTTTTAGCAACTGCAAGTTATGCCAGTCAACTCTGTGTTCATCTCTCAGCCACCGTATAAGTCACACTGGAAGGCGTTCGTTCCACGAAATCGGACCGATTTCTGTATCCGATTCAAACCGGTATGGATTTGATCGGAGGTTTTAAATATAGGTTATAAGAAAGTAATAAAACACGTGACGTTATAGGAAAATAACCAACAACGTGGTGGTACACGGGGGCCCGACGCAAAGCCGACTCACCGCCGCTACCTTGAAGTCGATTATTTCCCAAATCAGGGCAATTTACCAATATGGCAACCTTTTAAAAATATATTCATGAACACCACATCATACCTTTTATCCACTTACAGTTGCGTTGAATTTTTCGGGAACGTACCTCCGTTTTCTCTCTCTTGAAGCTGGAAGATTGTCATGTGGTGGAAAACCTACCGAGCGACTCCGTCCATAAATGTTCAATAAAATCTCAAACGTGTGTTTGTTTTATCCCCCGAGAAATGCTACCGAGTAGAATCGAGTAAAACTGCTCAACGGATTGTTCGATGAAGTATCTACCGATGGATAGCTCATAGATAGATAAGAAGACAAAGTGCAAAACAAACTAAATAGTATAACAAACTAAATCACTCTCAAATACACCGATACCAATAACAGTACCGACTGGAAAATTCCTTAATCACAGGTTAACGCCAATAAGGTTAACTAATAATAACAATACATAATATAGTAGAATAAATATAGTACGAATGAATAATCAGTGTGAACACTAATCCGGGAGGATTTCACAGGTTTCTACCGACTTCAAGAGTCTGGACATCGTGATGAGCACGTGGCCTGAAGATTAAAAGCTTTAAAGTCATTGATGGAAGCGAAACGATTGGGAGTCGGTCGGGAACGTATAATTAAACACTGTGAATTTCGAAATTTGTAAGAATTAAACCTGTGCTCAAAACGTCTTGCGTGGTCTAGATGAGTCTTCTTGTTTTCGTAACAAACAGAGAAATGAAAACAAAATGGACCGAATCAAACTGAATTCTAGTTTACGTTGGGGAGTTTATTACAGAAAAGAATTCTAGTTCGCGTTTCAAGAACACACGTAAGGGCTTCCAGCCTGCTTTGTAATTGTTGCTTAGTGATCTGTATCGTAGTTACTAGTTCGTTTGATACATTTAGGTTGTAAAAATTCAAATTAAAGCAGCGGTACAGTACCTTTGAGAAAAGAGAGAGAAATCAGAAGTGCCACGAAGTACCAGTTTTCCTTTTGTACAGCCTCCATCGTCACAGCCCGAGTGAAAATGAATGCAGCATTGATGGAGAAGAGACGCACAGCACGACTTCCTGTTCAGAGACACTCGAGAGCAATTCGGCGTTCGTTGAGGCGGAGTAACGTTCACTAAAACTGAAACTTAACCATTTATTGTTCCGTTTTTATCCGGTTTGAGATCTTTCCAAAAAGCGGAACAGGGAAATAACACTGACCGTAAGAAACAGACAAAAAGAACAAGAACTTGAAGTGTTTTTTTTTTTTTTTTTTTTTGACTGGATTTTTGTAAATGAGAAGCAAAACTAGCAAACACTACTGCAGGATGCTTTTCTCCTCGTAAAGACGTTAGCCGTAAAGGCATTTTCGGCGGGAAAGGGACGATGGAGTAAATAAACCCAGCATGTTCATTTTCATTACGCCCAAATAAAACGTGCGACTCTCGATAAACTGTACGACCTCCGACCAGGAAGAAAACGTCAAATAAAAACAGCCCTCGGAATTCCGACGCACGTTACTTTGAAAGCTATCCTTTTCTTGTATCCTTGATTTCAGTAAGTGACATCAGATCAACATGGCTGCTCAGCGAATCAACAGTAAACAAAAGTAGCACTTCTTACAGTTCAATGCGTGGTACTGTGCATACAAGTGTTCGCTTTAGATAAATCAACATTCAGATATATTCGCTTGTTAAATCTAAAACATCGACTACACAGAGAGCTGTTTGAGGAGGAAAATATGCGTCACTTATTACAATTAGCTCGTTGCTAACAAAAGACGAACACAGAGGCGTCCATGTTTTTTCCCCCCCCTCCTACTTTGTATCTTAACACACATAGTCCCGTATCGGCAAAGCAAGCTCAAATCGTCACCTCTCCACTGCTGCTTGACAGTCGGTACGAGGTGTTTGTGGCGATACACTGCGCACGATGACGAAACATCTGCAAGTTGGTCTCATCAGTCCTAAAGATACCGTTCCAGAATATTTAGTTTGTTCAGATGCAGTTTTGCAAACCAAAGTCGTGCTCCATATTCTTTCCGGAGAGAAAACGTAGCCACCATTTCTGAGTTTGCTGTCATGAACGTAAACATCTAACGTGCTTACAGAGGCCTGTAGGTCACATGACGTAGCTCTTGGGTTTTTCTTTACATTTCTGAGCATTTAATAGTCTGTCCTCGGGCTGAAGTTGCTTGGCAACAGTCTTGAAGGTTCTCTGTCTGTGAACTACCCTTCTTATCGTAGAATTGTGTGGAGATGGCCTTATAACCCTTCACAGATTGATGAGCAGCACCAGTTGCTTCTCTGAGGTCATGGCTGAGGTCCTTTCTTCTTGGAATTTCTTCTTGTAGACACACACCTGAGTGGTCCAGAACACGAAAGGTTCTGCTTTTAGACGACAGGTAGCCACACTTCTTGATTAATCAATTCATCTTGTGCATTTCATTAATAACCAAGGCTTCTAATTACTTGCTTAATGATGGTGGAAGTCGGAAGGGTGCGCTTTATTATTGCATAAGTGATTATATGTGTAAATTATTACATACTGAAATCCGTTGTGCTTCTGTCGTCACGCGAGGCCATTTAGATTACGATAAGCACAATGTTTATTAGGCCCTGACGAATAAAACCCAGATTGAAAGAGGGTGTACTTTCTTTTCCCCCCCCATGACTGTACATTTCTGTTCAAACTTTGTCAGCTTGCTTGTCAAACTGCTGCCCGTTCTTCTCGACGTACCTGTCAAAACCCCGCCAGATATCATACACTGCCTTCTTCAAAGCCGAAAAGTAAATAAATAAATAAAATAAATAAAATAAATAGTCTCAACATATTTTTCTATTGATTTTATTTCGTCTTGGATTGTTGTCTTCTTGTAGGACGTGTGTTTCATTTAATCATTTGGGAATGTCTTTTTTCCGTCTCCTGCAATTGAAGACAATTGGGGGGGGGGGGGGGGGGGGGGGGGGTGCACTCAACAGTATGATATCATTCACATGTAGCGGGAAGAATCTCCACTCGAGCGGACCGGATAAACAGGCGAACTTTTAAAAAATAAAAAATAAAAAAATGTATTTCAGACAGTAGAAGCCATGATTTAAATAACAAAAGGGTCAGGTGTTTTTAAATATGTTGAAAGAACAAAAAAACGTAAATATTAATTCACAGTTTCCGTGACTTTTTCTGCACCGACATTCACTGAGACTAAGGGACTCATGTGTTTAAAAGGCGGCTGAGGTGTTCGAGGCATTTTAGTAAATATATGTTCGTGTTCTCTTCTGTTTTTGGCTCTGCACCTGTTCGTGAAGACATAAAAACGACAAAGCATATCAGTATATATCAAGCTGTATACATCAAAATAGCAGTACAGACTGTCTGTGAAATGCTCGAGTGAACAAAATAAGATCAGTGGAATAATCTTCTCTGCCGTACGGTTCAATGTTTGGCGGTGTGGGAAAACCCATCGGATATTGCTGGGGCTGAGAACAGCCAAAAATTGAGATTTGGCCAAAACTGAGTTTTCTACCTGTGATAAACTTACATAATACGGACCGCTCGACCTTTAGAAAACATTTATTTGACCAAAAACAATGTGGAAGTGATTTTATTTAGGCTACTTTCCCTTGGCATCTGCAAAGCTCATGCATAGAGCCGGTTTATTTATTTTAGACGCAGGGGTAAATGCGCTCGGCTTGCCTATAGAAGTCTAAAGGGACGACTCGCGGCGACAAAGCGACCGGGGACCGTTCGTTTTCAACAAGAGCCGGAGACTTCCGGCGACAGGGACCGTTGGCGACTAGATGTGGGCGTGTCTAGTGAGAAAAAGTTTCCCTTGATGCAAATTTGGAGCGACTACCAACGGGAGTGAAGACAGTAGAGCGCACGTGACGTGTGATCCGACATGCACGTCCGAGTTTTCCGTGGACCCGGACAGTCCTGCACTTGTGCTTTCGCAACAGGGATGCGATGCATAACGTTTCATTTTTGTGGTTTGAGCTGATGAGAATACTACAGTGACTCAGAAGAACCACTTATTTTATGTATTTTTTATTTTTTTACAGCCGTGGTAAGCAGAAAAGCATCTCAGGACGCAAGACACAGCAAACTCTGCGAGTCTACGATAGGCACAGGCTCACCGAAACTGGACGGTTGAAGACTGGAGAAAGATCAAGAGACTAGTAGAAAACGTGACCGGTTTTCCCAGGCCGCCATACATATTTCAATTAAAAAACAAAAACAAAAACACGAACATATTCCAAACACGTGGTTAATTGTTGTCTCTTAACTACTAAAACGTGACATTGTTGAAAACCTAATAATAATAATAATAATAATAATAATAATAATAATAATAATAATGTGTGGCAAGTCAAACCTTTCTTAGCGAGCGTGTACGCGCCGTCCACTTTCAATCTGATGGAGGGACACTTCAGGGTCACCTTTGCCTTTGAAATAGAAATCAGACGTATTTGAGAAGAAGAAACGTTTTTACTCATCGTCAGTGCAAGGCATTTCTGGTCCAATCCCAACATTTAATATTTTACTTGACTGATTGATTGATTTTTAAGCTAAGACTATGTAGTTATTCACGCACGTACGCATTACGAATTAAAGCAGAGGGACGGACGTGCATCCTTTTCTCACTCGTCAACGAGACAGATGATGAATACCTTCTGATAGTTGTGCAGTAAAGCCCACAGCGCAGAAGCTCCGAGAGCACGGATGTTCAATGAGCTGCTCTCCAAACATGACACGAGCAGCTCTACAGCTGTATCTGAGAGACGAGGAGAACATCACTGTATGTTATGTGAAACATGTACGGAACTGGTTAAGTTCTTCTTCAACTACTAGGCTCTAGAAGAAAGGACTCGAAAGTATCACGGGGTCCTCGATGACATCGAAGAGCTCTTTTGTAATGAAGTTCTCGATCTAAAAGATAGCGCTGCAGCAGCGCTTTAGTCTGTCCGGCTCTTTCGGCGTCTGAGAATTTCCCGTTCGACGTTATTTGTTATAACGGAAGTCTAAGAAAAAAAAACGCATGAAGTCCCTACTACTACACATTCAAAATGACTTCCGCGGTCTCTGGGTCCCTACCGCAGGCGAGGACTTGAGGTTTGTTGGCTGAGCAGAAGCAGATGTTATGGAGGATGAGCAGAGACGTGCGTTTTTGATCTCCGTGTTTGCCCTGAGCCAGATCCGTTAACATCTCCAGAGCGCCGCGCATCTTCATGATCATCTGCTGACCGTCTTCCTCGAAAGAGATGTTCAGCAGCAGCTGGAGCCACTGAGACAGAACCACCGCCGCCGTGCTGCCTTTACTGCTCACCCGAGGCATCGGGAGAGACAGGAAGTGCTGCAGGAAGTTGCTCTAAAACGTAGGAGAATAGGGAAACAGCATTGTTTGTGTCATGTGTGGCATTTTAGGATTACGATTACGAAGCACGTGTATGCTGGAGTCAACCCCAAGGTTCACAGAATCCTAAATTCACTCTCTGGAATGTTCTAGCAAACAGCCCTACGTTTTTTAAAACCCTGTTATATTCTCTGGATCCTGTTTCTAGGGACCTGCGGTTTCATACTGAACTTTCTAGGAGTCAACAAAGTGTTCCTTCTTTTGTCATTTTAAAAACAACCCTGTGTTTTCTCTGCCCTATATTCACCGAGCTCCGTGTTTTCTCACTGCAATATGAAAGAAACAACCACGCTGCTTAGTCTGAGCTACACGCTGCCTCGATTCTCACCAGGAAAAACAGACTGACGTTCATATCTTTTAGATTTACACACCTACATGTTAAAGGATTGAGAATTAATAGCTGAAATGGATTTATTTATCATGGTTTTCGGCGTATCAAAAACAACACGGTGGTACATAGAGGAGAGCGGATATCAGGACCTGGAACGGAGAGGTACACTTCTCTTGGAAAACGGCGACTTACGATTCCTAAATGAACCCGGAGATTCACTTCGCGTAAATCCAGATTCAAAGGAAGCTGCAGAACTCTGAATAATTCCTCAATTTAAATAATTTAAGACCGACAGGAGGTGTGTTTCTGAAAACCTTTTTATGGAACACTCAACTTCTCAACACAAGTGTTCTATAAAAAGTACACACACACACACATAACTGAGCCTTGAAGACTGCTCTCTTTAACGTCCCTTACGAACGACACGGACTTTTATCGTACGAGAACGAGTGCTGCCGAAAAATACGGCTTCCTCCTACGTGGAACCCATCGTATCACGGTACGTTAAACCAAAAATCGTGCGGCGTGCAAACTTACATTTAGCATAACGTGCACCGTACCTTCTGTAGGAGGCCTCTGCAGTCTCTGGAGATGGACAGATTAGCAAGCAGAGAGAAAGAAAGAGCATGGACGCTGTTGTTATCAGGAGGAACTTGCGACGCCAACTTCATCACCGCGTGCATCAGAGTGTTCGTCACGGGATTTCTAGGTAAAGCAGCGTGAACTGAACTACCACATACGGCACTGCATGCTGAGAGAGAGAGAGAGAGAGAGATCAGAGATGAATAGAACACTTGGGGTGTGCTGTATTAGGAAAATAACCGATGCTGGGCAAAGCTTAGGTACTGTTACTACCCCACGGTTGTTTTTTCGCCTCAAAGTGTTTTATTCCTCTTACACCACAGCAATTTGCCAATGCTAACAATTTTTCGTTTATTACAGACTACTAATAGAGACATGTCAGGGACGGTCTGTGAAACAACTTACTTCCTGTAATCGCTTTCATCATGACAGCAATAAACAATCGGTCCCTCACTTTCACTTGGATTTAACGACAGAAAAAAAATGCAGCTCGTTACCGAGAAACCGCAAAAAAAAAACCCCAACGTTCTCGGTTTTGATGTTCCTGTTGAACAAAAAACCCCTAAAGGAACATCTTTACCTCTGACTGTTCCCAACGCGATATAAACATCTCGCTTCAGAACAAGACGCTTCAGCATATTAACGATCGTATGAGTTTCTCTGTTATATCGTTCATTCATTGATTACCATTCTTAGACTATGTGGACTGTGCGTCATACCTTTGAAAGAGTTGCTGCTCGTTCGCTCCATACTAATGACCCCTTTTGAGTGACGAGAAACATAAAAAATGCTGCTATTTGACGGTTCCATCGATTTGCTCGCCTTTCCTGGGGCAGCATGCTCGCTGCCGCATTCAGCGCCTTAAGAGTTATTATTTCACCTAGTGGTGAAAAGTGAAAACTGCGACAAACGCTATTAAAAGCCCACTGGGGCGGGAATCACGTTGCCCCATGCTCGGGAGAGGAGCAGCGGACAGGACGGCTAATGACGGGGTTGTCAGGGTTGCAGATTTATGCCACATTGGACTACTTTAAGACACTATACTGCGAGCGAGATCTACGGTAGTTGTGTAGCAATTGGAATTAAAGCTGATGTATTTCCACAAACAAAGGCAAAGTCTAAGTGCAGACAGTGTGTCTATGAGATACGGAATCTTTTCTACTGTAAGGTATATTGCAAAGATTGAAAGAAGGAAAGGCGGATCGTGGAGTGGATAATATCCATACTTCAGAAAAGCATGTGGGAAAAACGCAAAGCTTTACCCACGCAAAAGGCTGATAAAACACAAGGAAACGTGTTAACCAAACAATCGAAACCTGTTATAACGAAGTGACACCTGCCGTTCACACCTACTCTATAAACACGGGTACGAGTCATTCATCACGGCGATGAGTGTGTGGCTTTAACAGCAGAAGCAGCTGGGACTGTTTGAAAAGTGACGGGGTGAACGACAAAACTCGCAAAGACCTCCGACAAAAGCGCGCTGAAGGATGTGCAATCTGCACCGCACATTATAATAATAATAAGAAGAAGGAGGAGGAGAAGAATGCCAAATAATTTTAATTGGTAAAAGCGAGCAAAGTGAGTTCAATACAGATTTTCTGTACTTCTAGCAGCTCTTACCACTCCACATTCTTACTGAGCGCTCAAAGATGTAGTGCAGTACAAGTTACAAATCAAACATTTACAAAGAAAGTAAAGAGCTGCACCACAGGTGTGAAGCCACATCCTGTTTTGGTGCTTGGTGTTCCATGAGCTCAAAAACAATCATTGCTACAAACAAAGCAAAACCAAAAATGAGACGACAAAATAAATAAATAAAAAATAGCACGAAACCGTTTTTCCTAGGTGGAGTCCGAGGTAACAGCTTTATAAAAAATAGCACCACTCATGTCATTTACTCTCATCGCGCGACTAAAAATTCCAAGATCGACAGACGCTAGAGCTACAGTCTCCTCCGAAACTATTGGAACAGCAAGGCCAATTCTTTTTTTTTTTTTTTCACTGTAGACTGAAGACATTTGGGTTTGATATCAAAAGATGAATATGAGAAGAGAGTTTAGAAGTTCATCTTTTATTTCCTGGTGTATATATATAAACCACATAGAACATAGCACATTTTGTATCTGACCATAAAATCTGTAGGTGAGCAAAAATATTGGAACATGTGACTAACAGGTGTTCCTTGTTACCCGGGTGTGTCCTGTTAGATTGATTGTTTAAACAATAAATAGCTCTGAACAGCTACTCTTGCTTTTAAGACTGCATTTGTTGTTTAAAAAGGATAAGCCAACGTGAAGATCAGAGAGCTGTATATGGGAGAATAGCAAGCAATTCTGAAGCGGAGAAAAGAGAGAAGTCAAACAGAGGCATTGCGCAAACACTGGGCATAGTCAGTATATAACGATTTGGACTGTGATGAAAAACAAAGAAACCACTGGTGTGCTGAGCAACAGACACCGAACGGGTCGGCTATGGAGAGCAACAGCTGATGACCGATACACTGTGAGAGCTGTGAAGAAAAACCCCAAACAACAGTCAGTGGCATCGCTAACAACCTCCACAGGGTAACGGGGTGACGTTATGATAATTCGCTGTTTGAAGAGGACTTTGAGAGCAGAGATAGAGAGGCCGTATCACAAGATGAAAACCACTCATCAGCAGTAAGAATTGGAAAACCATATTGGAATTCACAAGGAAATGCAGAGATGAGCCACAAAAGTTCAGGAACCAAGATGAACCTCGACCAAAGTGATGGAAAGACCAAATGTGGAGAAAGAATTGATCCGGTCACGATCCAAAACATACAAGCTCATCTGTGAAACATGGTGGTGGTAGTGTCATGACTTGGGTCTGCATGGCTGCTTCGGTAACATTCTCACTAATCTTCAACGACGATGTAACTCATGAGGGCAGGATGATGAATTCAGAAGTTTTCAGGAACATTTTGTCTGCCAACTTATACAGAAATG
Organism: Ictalurus punctatus; assembly: GCF_001660625.3. Lineage (NCBI taxonomy): Eukaryota > Metazoa > Chordata > Actinopteri > Siluriformes > Ictaluridae > Ictalurus > Ictalurus punctatus. The sequence continues at coordinate 3,428,071 of NC_030438.2, read as the reverse complement.
CCTTTCATGTAGTAAAACCTCCATTTTCTACTACACGGTTCTAAAATCTACAGAAGTTCTAGCGCCGTGGGGTGACTTTCAATGACCTTTTGAACTCTGCGGACCACATCTGAACAACCGCACAGTCCTGGAGGTTAATTATGTATAAGATCAAGAAAATCATTCCACACAACTAATGTGTAGTCCAGCTCAAAACTGGACTACTGCAACGCTCTACTCCTGGGCCTCCCAGCCAGCTCCATCAAACCCTTTCATGTGATTCAGAATGCAGCGGCAGGCCTTGTTTTCAACCGGCCCCAAAGGACCTAGATAACACCCCTCTTCATCTCCCTCCATTGGCTTCCCGTAGCCACCAAATTCAAGCGACAGCATCCTCCAACCTCAACACTCTCCTTGAGGTTCCTCTAGCACTCAATTAAAAGATCGTGTACGGTAGCACTACTTGTATTGTTCTCTGCCTGATGTATCGCTTTGCTTGTATTTTCTCATTTGAAAGTCGCTTTGGATAAAAGCACCTGCTAAATGAATCATTTTTTAATTCCTTAATTGTATAACGGGGCGATGCCATTTCGGAGCCACAACTACCCACACAGCCCTAAGTTAACTTATCAAATGTAGGCCATGTCACGTGCACTACCGTGTACATGACCGTACATTATTGAGCATAGCTGTTAGCTTCTACCTGACCTCACCAAATCTGAAACATTCCACTCACACCAACAGAGTCTCTATTGTAGCCGTTAAGCTTATGTCAGTTGAACACAGAAGCTCTTACAGTACCGAATGATGACTCAGATCACTGGTGCAGAGAGCCACACACACACAGCATTAGCATTTTAACTCACTTCTATATTCTTTCTCATTAGTCCTAGCAATATTATGTCTCTCCCAAGACTCTAGGATTTTGAAATCCACATTCTATTTACATCTCAGTTACGCTCGATATTAAGCATCGGAGACTTTTCCATGATCCGGACTCTTTCTGATGCTATGTGGCTCCGGCTCCAGATTCCCTGCCGAGATGCATGACTGAATATCAATTTCTGTGGTATAAGAGGAAGAAAAAACACTTTGGGATGTGCTGTTATAGGGAGAAAATAAATAAATAAATAAATAAATAAATAAATAAATACAGCTTTCTCCTACATGGATGTCGTCATATATGCCGTTGATTATTTTCCCACATTTTTCAAATATTTCCCCTGACATTTCAAGGTTGCGTATGACTCATCGTCATCGGCAGGTTTTCGTTTACCTGCAGTGCAGTTGGCCGTGTATACACAGAGCAGTTCTAATGCTGCGATCATGCCCGGGTCGTTCAGAAGGAGCCATGGCCAAAGAGACGACGCCACAGAGGACAGTTTTAAATCTGTCGCTACTTCCTGTGAGGAAATGCAAGATATGAACACTCAATCACACATTTGTACTAAATCGTAACCGTTCACTGTAGTGTTTAATAACGCAGACAACATTTTAAGCTGCATTTTAACAGTTAAAGTCATCACTGTATGCATATTCTTCCCCTTGTTTTAACTTGTCATTTGGGTAACTGTACACCGATCAGCCAGAACATTAAAACAACCCGCCTAATATCGTGTAGGTCCTCCCCTCTGTGCCACCAAAACGGTCGAGGTATGGACTCTACAAGACCTCTGAAGGTGTGCTGTGGTATCCGGAACCAAGACGTTAGCAGCAGATCCTTTAAATCCTGTAAGTTGTGAGGTGGGGCCTCTGTGGATCGGAACTTGTTTGTCCTGCACATCCCACACTCGCTTGATATTTCGAGGGAAATTTCGAGGCCGAGTCAACACCTCGAACTCTCCGTCATGTTCCTCGAAGCGTTTCTGAAAGGCCGTCCACATGATGTAAGAGAAAACCTGATTTTTCAGACCAGGCCACTTTCTTCCATTGCTCCATGGTCCAGAATTAACTCTCACGCAGCCATAGTAGACGCCTTCGTGGTGGACGGGGGTCAGCATGGGCACTCTGACCGGTCTGTGGCTACGCAGCCGCATACCGCGATGCGCCGTGTGATCCGACTCCTTTCCGTCACGGCCAGCTTGAACTTTTTCAGCAATTTCTGCTTCGGTAGCTCGTCTGTATATCTCCTTTTATTAGATTTCAATCAAAGCGTTCTTGTTTGTTCGTTTCATAAACGTCGATGTAGGATCGTCATGTGATGTCCACAATTCCAAGATGGCAGAACTGATCGCAGTACTGTTGGCTGTATTACGTATTTAATTGTCATGTTTGATTGTTTTGTATAGTGTACAAGCAACGCTGGGATTTGCATGGAAGTGTGTTTGATGTTCATCTTGGCAAAACAAAAGAAAGGTCTTTGAAGACTTGGGGGGAGGGGGTGTGGCATGCGGGCCATGTGCATCATCTTCATGTTTCATTGTGAGGTTCTGGGAAACTGAAAACGCTAATGTGGCCAGAACAATAAAACATCTTTAAAATTACCCGATTTAGTATAGACGGGGCCCAGGACTTGTGGTTAACCTCTACACTTATCATACACTACACAGCATTACTCATTTTTTAAACGTGCAGCAGTTTTAGCGTACTATTCGACTGTTCTGATCACTGCTATATAATACAAAATGATTGCATATTGATTTAATAAGGACAAAAATACAAAAAAAAAAAAAAAACCAACAAGGCCGCTGTGACCAAAAGATCCACTTCAAGTTAGTTAAAAACCTATATAAGACATAAACATATAAAGTAGTGACATACTTTACACTCTTTATGTTGATACAGACAATTCCTCAGGATCTCCAGCACCATCCTGAGCTCCTTCATGCTGTTCTCCTCCTGTGTGCCAACAAACAGCAATCAAAATCACGCACTATAAAATCTGACAAATGGGATTTTCAGATTTAGATTAGATGCACTTGTGCTGTTAGTATTAAACAGTGCAATTACACAATATAAACATGTCACATGGGCGTAACCGCCGGATAATGATAAAATTACGCTCGGAGGAAAGCGCTATACAGTACGTCCTCTTCTGCAAACGTGAGCTCACAGATGCCCGCAACTGTCTGGCGTCACTGTGATTGACAGTGGAGTAAGAGTATGCCCCTCCCACTTAAAGCCAGTTTTAAGATTCAAGCTCACAATCACGACTTATTTATTTATTTATTTATTTTTATAACTCCCCCACCCCAATCATGTGGCGCTTCCACTATACACGTGTGTAAATCGTTACTGCAGACACAATATAAACTTGATTCGTCTAGCTGCTGCGACTATTATCAGATCTGCAGTTCCTAGAAAATTAATCGCCGCCTTCTGACCGATCGGATTCGATGATTCGACAGGAGTTGCCGTGCAACATTATTGGAACATCTCGTTTCGTTTTGTTACGTCAGACCGAGTGCGGAGACCGTGTGTTCTGCAGATTACCATTTGGAGTGGCGAGAATTTCTATACTACTAGACATTTCTAAAGATGAATTAAAATAGGAAACCTTCGCGCGCGGTGTGAAAACGTACTGTACGCGATATATACGCCACTTGCGAAAATGTGGAAACTTTTGCTAACCCACAAGTGAAATCACACTATGTGAAGTGGCAAGCTATCGGTATGGATTTCACCACCTACGCAAACGTGTACACGCACACCTTTCATATCCTACACACACACAGACACACACGTACACAGAGTGGAGATCTGGTTACCTTCTTCCTGTGTGTGGTTTTGCCCTGTCTTACAGACTCCAGGTGAAGCTGAGAGTGGATCTGCTTCATCTGTTCCACGCAGCTGTCGATGAGACCCGCTGGAGAGCAGAGAAAGTGAAAGAAACCATCAGGTAGTAACGCAGAACGAAAGCCATTTACCGGTCTGTGATCTGACTCTCTCATTAGCAAAGAAACTGTAACCTAGATTGAGAATAGTAAAGGTGTGAGATTCGTTTTTAGCATTTCCTCACAGGACACGAATGGTAAAGGTCATGCAGTTTCACACCGTATACGAAACGTGAGGGAGGAATCAAAGCAAAATCTAAAGTAATGGTTGCAGGAAGCCATTTTTTCCACCCAGTGTTACTCAGCTACAGACAACACGGTATTCGATAGGCAGAAATGTACAGTCCTCTGAAGGGAAGGAGGCAGTTTAATGAGTTACGGCATGACGCTACAGGTAGAAACGATTTTTTAGATCAATCGGATCTATAACGCGCGTGTCTTCTCTCTAGACTGTAGTGATAATTTCTTTTTTCTTTAAAATAAAATTAAATCCCAACAGAAAAATGTTTATTTCTCCGTTCTGGCCACTCGTAACCACTGCATAATTAAAGCTGGAAAACCTCGTTTCCTGATATTAACCTCAATACATGTACATATCACGATGATTTCCTTTATAAACCTCTTACTATCCTTGAATGAGTTTTCACAACGGTGTAGCTTAAAAATTCATTCGCTCAAAAGAATTTCGGCTAACTAGCTTTTCTGGACGAGTAAAGTTATCACGGAGAAATCTGTTTTCGCGGGGAGAATATTCTCGAAGAACGGTGCGTGGGATTTCCTTGGCTGAATAAAGAAACAGAGCGCTAAAGAGATATTCCGGCCGACGGTTCTCAAAGTCTTTCGGTCGAGAGCGTCTTGAAACAATAAACACGATCGGTTCTGAAGTAAATAAACGAACGTTTCAAATCGAACGCCATTCGGAGACGACAATTTTGGTTTTAGCGAGCATGCAAACCTACGCATATTTAATGAATTGTTGCCTCATTTGCATAGATGAATTTACATTTCTGAAAAAGTTCCAACCCTAAAAGCATCTGGAAGAATATTAGTACTCATCTGGCAAATACAAATAGGCAGAAAAGAATTACCGTATTATCTTGTTTGAACGTCCCTGACTGGTTTAAATGTTTAAACACAAACCAAATACACTCATCATGCACTTTATTAGGAACACGTATACACCTCCGCATTCGTGCGATCATCCAATCATGATGCAGATACAGGTCAAGAGCTTCGGTTAATGTTCACCTCGGGTCAATGTGATCTCGGTGATTTTGACCGTGGCGGTGTCGCTGGTGCCGGATGGGACCGTTTGAGTTTTTCTAGAAACCGTTGATCTTCGATGGGATTTTCGCATCGTCGAGGGGTCCGAGGAGAACGGCCAGACTATCCCGAGCCGACTGAATATAATGAACACGGTGACTCAAATAACCCCTCTTTACAACCGTGATGAGCAGGAAAGCAGGTCGGGACGCGATGCACATCGCACGCCGAGACGTATATGGTTTAAACCGGTTTTAATCTGTCAATCAAACATTTAAAAAGTCTGCTACAACTAAAATTTTTTTTTTTTTTTTTTAAGAATAAGTCAATCCTTTCACATTTGAGTGTACAGAAGATCTGCTGAAGATACCAGTGGAAAATCCACGTCGTTCCACTGGAAAACCTCAGATTTAACCGGCGAGTGTGTGCGTGAACCGATTTAAGAATCTGCCATGTTCCGGTACGCAAATGAAAAACGAAGGCCATGTAGCGCACAGGCTTACGCAGGGAAATCGGAGGCGTGTGCAGGCTGGGGGATGTTTCAGTTTGCATTTTC